>NC_072831.1:9666591-9836591 GCF_027744805.1 Dunckerocampus dactyliophorus
GCAGGACCCCAGGCAGTCGGCAAACCCGGTTCCCTCAACCGCCGGCGATCCAGTACGACGAATCCAACCACTGTTCGGGCTGTCAGAGGCCGGCATTTTGGCTAATTAGCCGCCGCCCGACCAATGATCACATCGCGAGCCGTGAAAACTCACCAAAGCCTGCCAAATATCGCACCAAACTAAAGCCATTAGGGTCACGGCGATATGCTGGAGCCTATCCCAGCTGACTTCGGGCGACAGTCGGGGTACACCCTGGACTGGTCGCCAGCCAATCACAGCAGTCCTATATATATATATAGATATATATATGTAGACATACAGTACACATATATTTTATATATATATATATACTTAATATAATAAATACAGAGTGTCACTAAAGTCTGCCCACAGAAGAGAAAATATTCAATTCTAAAATAATATTAAATATATATATATATTTATCATATCAATAAATAATAGAATTAAATGTGTTCTTATTTTTCATTTGACCATTTCTCATTGAATTTCTACATTATTATATATTTTATTTGTCTTTTTATGTATACTTCTTATTTTTATTTAAATGTCATTATCTTTAATGATTCCATCCATCCATCCACTTTCTATGCCGCTTATCCCCATTATTTTTTATGAATTAATTGTTAATGACATTAAACTTTTTTTTTTATAATGTATGCATATTCTTTCATGTGTATATTGTATGGTCAGACTTTAGGGACAAGATCATTGACCAAACAACACAGTACATACAGTTGTACATAGAATATAACATACATGTTGTAACATATACTCCATCCATCCATCCATCCATCCATCCATCCATTTTCTTCCTCTTGTCTGGGTCTGGGTCACGAGGGCAGCTGTCTCAGTAGGGAAGTCCAAATTTCCCGGCCACTTTTTCCAGTTCCACCAGGAAAACACCAAGGTGTCCCCAGGCCATCTGTGAGACATAATCCCACCAGTTTTTTGTAGGTCTGCCCTGAGGCCTCCTCCCGGCTGGGCATGCCCAGAGCTCCTCACCAGGGAGGCGTCCAGAAGGCATGCGGACAAGATGCCCGAACCACCTCAACTGGCTGCTCTCGGTGTGAAGGAGCAGCAGCGACACTCTGAGCACCTCTGGGATGACCAAGCTCTTCACCCGACCCCTGAGGGTTATTCGAGCCACAGTATGGAGGAAACTCCTTTTGGCCGCTTGTATCTGCAATCTCTTTCTTTCCGTCACAACCCAAAGCTTGTGACTAAAGATGAGAGTGGGAACATAGATCGACCGGTAAATTGAGAGCTTTGCCTTCCGGCTTAGCTCTCTCTTCACCACTCACTTCTAACCCAAAGGGTGAAACCACCATTTTGCGACTGAGAACCATGGCCTCAGGCTTGGAGGTGCTGAGTCTTATCCCAGAAGCGTCACACTCAGCTGCAAACCGCCCTAGTAAATGCTGAAGGTCACAGCCTGATGAGGCCATCAGGACCACATCATTTGCAAATAGCAGAGACGAGATTCTAAGACCCCCAAACTGGACAGCCTCCACGCCTTGGCTGCGCTTAGAAATTCTGTCCATAAATATTCTGAACAGAATCGGTGACAAAGGACAGATTGACTCACTGCTGGCAAAGCGAACCAGGCAACCAGTTGCGTACTACCAACCCTGTACTCCCGCAGCACCCCCCACAGGACATTGTGAGGGACACAGTCAAATGCCTTTTCCAAGGCTACAAAGCACATCTAGACCAGCTGGATAAACTCCCATGCACCCTCCAGTACCCTTGCAAGGGTGTACAGCTGGTCCAATATTCCATGACAAGGACGAAAACCACATTGCATCTCCTGGAGCAGAGGTTCGACTAAATGTCGTACCCTTCTCTCCAGCACCCTGGAATACTGTAGACTTTCCCAGGGAGGCTGAGGAGTGTGATCCCCCTATAGTAGGAACACACCCTCTGGTCACCCTTCTTGAAAAGGGGGACCACCACCCCGGTCTGCCAATCCGGAAATACTGTTCTTGACTTCCACGCAATGTTGACGAGACGTGTCAACCAAAACAGTCCCTCAACACCCAGAGCCTTGAGGAATTCAGGGCGAAACACATCCACCCCCGGAGCTTTGCCACTTAGGACCTTTTCTGACTACCTCATATACTTCAGCCACAGTGATGGACCTTTTCGCGTGTGCTCAGACTCTCCAGACGTCCCAGCACACCCTTACTGCATGTGTGGGTCTGCCAGGTCTGTCCGGAGCAAGGAACATATACCCCCTGATCTCAATTTTAAGACCAGTTGAAAAATTGCAAGAATTTACATTTTGCACTGTTGGATGTTAAGGAGGAGGAGTAGAGTTTCAAATTGCAAAAAGGAGAAATGGAAGTGAGGCCAAAAGAACATTAAAGTGAAAGAGGATGTTCATCAGCTGATCAAAAGTTTAAGACCACAGCCTTTAAAAGCCAAAATCTTGGCAAAAATGTGGATTCAATGTCATTTTCTGTTAGGTATTCACTCTGCCAGGATCTCTTGATGGCAATGTCAAAAAAGCTAGGCCTGTTGCTGAAGTTGGATGCAGTAAGACAGTCATTTGAAACTTTCTAAAAGATCCTGACGGTTGTGGAACAAAAAAGTCAAGTGGTAGACCCAAAAAAATTCCACCTGCCCTGAGCCAGAGGATCCCATTGGCTGTGCGGGACGATCCTCGGCTCAAATAAAGGTTGTTCCTTGTACCGGGTGCAGCCCAACAACCAACCGACATCTGCAAGAGAAGGGTTTTAAAAACAAAAAAACATCTTCAAAGGCCTCGTCTCCTTTGACGCCACACAATTCATGGTTCTTTCAAGTGTACATGGGTTTATGGTTATAGTTTTACTCTTTCTATTTTATTTCATATTTTATTTTAGTTACTATTTATTTTTTGTCTATGTCACGTGATATTGTTGCTATACTTAAAATCAACCTGCCCTAAGGGACTAAAGGTGGAAATTAGCCACTGGTTATAATCTTGCATTCATTCATTCATTTCCTATGCCACTGGTCCTTGCTAGGATCGCATGCTAGAGCCTATCCAAGCTGACTTGGGGGCGAGAGGTAGAGTACACCCTGTGACTGGTCGCCAGCCAATCACAGGGCACATACAGTCATGGAAAAATGATAAGACCACCCTTGTTTCTTCAGTTTCTCATTCATTTTAATGCCTGATACAACTAAAGGTACCTTTGTTTGGACAAATATAACAATGACAACAAAAATAGCTCATAAGAGTTACATTTTTTGGCAGTACAATGCTATAGCTATTCATGTTGGAACTTAAATGATATTGGTTATTATCAAGAAAACCATGGAAGTTGCTAGATATCAGCTCTTAGAAAGAAACAAGGGTGGTCTAATCATTTTTTCCATGACTGTATAAATAAGCAACCATTCACCCTCACTATTACTAGTGCATATTTACATGAAAACGTTTATTAATATGTCCTGTGTCTGTTTTTATTAAATAAATAAATCTACAAATTGAAAATCTGAAGAAAAAAAAATTGGGCCCAATTAGTAATTTTTCCTCCAGGGTCATGTGACTCGTTAGTGTTATAAGGTGTTAGGTGTGACTGGGGAGCAGGTGTGTTAAATTTGGTGTGATTGCTTTCACGCTTTCTCATACCGGTCAGTTCAATATGGCACTCTCTGTGGATGTGGGAAAAAGGAGTCCTTGCTCTACATAAATATGTTCTAGGCTAGAAGAAGATTGCCAACACCCTGAAAGTGAGCTGCAGCACGGTGGCGAGGACCATACAACGCTTTACAGGACAGCTTGCCATGGTCCACCAAAGTTGAGTGCATATCGAGAGGTTGTGTTTGTAAAATAGACGAACGAGTCCTGCCAGCATTGCTGCAGAGGTTGGGGGGGGGGGGGATCAGCATGTCAAATTAGTTTGAATGGCTGTCGTCACAGAAGAAGGCCTCTTTTAAACATGATGCACAAGTAAGCCAGAAAACAGAATGCTGAAGACAATCAGACGAAGGACATGGACTAGTGGAACAATGTCCTGTGGCGTGATGAGAAATTTATTTGCTTCCGATGGTGTCAAGCGTGTGTGGTGGCAACAAGGTGAGGAGTACGAAGACAAGAGTGTCTTATGTACAGTCAAGCATGGTGGTGGGAGTGTTGGGCATGGGGGTGCATGAGTGCTTCCGGCACTGGGGGAAACAGGAACGCCAACATGTGGTGTGACATACTGAAGCAGAGCACGATGTCCTGCCTTTGTAAACTGATCCACGGAACAGTATTCCAACATAAGGACACCAAACACACCTCCAAAATGACCACTGCCTTGCTAAAGAATCTGAGAGTAAAGGTGGTGGACCTCAACCTTACTGAGCATCAGTGGGGCATCCTGAAACGAGAGGTGAAGTGCGAGGTGTCTAACGTCCGCCAGCTCAATGATGTCATCATGGAGGTCTGCAAGAGGGTTCCAGAGGCCAAGAGAGTTAAGACAGTGTTGGAAAATAATGTTTTACCCTCACTAAACATTCACACGCTGGACACAATTTGGACAGTTTTATGAGGGGTGTTCTCACTTTTATTGCCAGCGATTTATACATTCGTGGTTGTGTGTTGAGTTACTTTGTGGGAAGAGTAAATGTACACAGATTTATACATTTATATATTTGTGGGAAGAGTAAATGTACACTGTTGTCCAAGCCGTACACTGACTACTTTATATTGAATCAAAGTGTCATTTCTTAACACGTTATTAACACATCAACTTTGACAGCCCTAGTTAGAACAAACGTTATGTTTAGCACCAAAATTCCCCTATTTTTTCCTCTATTAGACGCTCAACTACTTCCACATTTCTCAAGCCATTCCAAGCATTTCTTGATACATGCATTCTGAAAAGGTACCACATTTTCCATAAATGTACATTTTCCGTGCCAACATTCCCATTGAAAACAAACACATTTCTCAAGCGTTTCAAAGCATTGCAACATGAAAACATTTTTAAAAATTCTGGACAATCAGGCTTTATATTTTACACATCCCAAAAATACCCACTTTTCCTGTAATTCCACATGCAGTATTTGAGTTGTTGCGCATGACACAATGTCTACACAATGTGTTGATATAAGCAGCGAATGACATTAATAACTTACGTGTGCGCTGGCCTTCTGCCAGAGGTCCTCATCCCCTCAGCCACAGGCCTGGAGGCGGTTGCCGTGGAAACGATGCTGGAGGCAGTTGATTGACAGTCTCTCCTGCTGCTTAATGCTCTCAATTTACTGCTGAGATCATCGACAACACAGCGACCTCCTCCTCTTCTTCTCCCTCATCGATGGATGCCTGACTTCTTTGTGACTCCATGAATCATGAATGTTTGAAGCATCAAGCACGCTTATGTATTCAAACACATACACACACACACACACACGCGCACACAGTGGTTTGTTGACACACAGCCGCATCGTGTGTGTTTGTCCCAAAGCATCATGGGAACATGACGAGAAGACACAACAAGAAAAGACCAGCTCGTTCTGTGTGTGTGTGTGCGTGTGTGTGCGTGCGTGCGTGTGTGTGTGTGTTGGGGGCGTGTGAAAATTCACACAGTCACACAAACAACAGTGGCAAGATGTAATATGGCGTTGAGGGTATTGAGGGTGTGGATGTGTGATTTAGGGGGAGTGGGAAACACCGCTGCCACACACACACACACACACACGCACACACACACGCACACAGTGCATTATTAGGAGGAGCAGGTACAGCTGGGACTTAAAAACACCTGCACTGATGTTCGTCTGACACTGATTAACACAACGCTACACAAAGACACACATTGAAAATGTGCATTTGTCGCGTCTTTAGCGTAAAATGCTCTCCTGTACCCTCTACTGGTCACACTCGTCATCACACTGAGGTGAAAGGTCAACACAAATCAACTCAAATCAAACTAAACTAAGGTCAAAGGTCACAGACATCATCATCAATGACATCATGCCCCGTCCCCCAGAGGCCACGCCCACTCAGGGATTTGTCACACTCGTCTTTGTGTCTGCAAACACTTACAACACACACACACACACTGACAACACACACACAAACAAAACAAAGAATGCAGCAGCTGTGATTGTTTTAAGATATGCTAAATTGCTAGCTGGCTAGCTTGTGTGAAGTAATGCACACGCACACACACACACACACACACACACAGACACACACGCACTCAGTATTTCTATTTTTTCTTGATCGCTTTGATGTGCTGAAAGATCATCCCAAATTCTTAAAGCGAGGAAATAGCACACATTTTCTGCATGAAATGCATATAATAGATAGTCATAGATGTCAGTCAATTCATTTTCAAGATAATAAACGTTAAATACAGACCCGATGCTCTGTAGCCCCTGTGCTGAGCTGTGATGTCATCCTGCATGGATGCATGTCGCCATATCGTTTTCTGTGTAATTGCCTGTAAGAATCATAAGAGTTTTACGCAAATTTCTTGGAAGTTTTTGGAGAAAATGTCAAGACTTGGTGTCGCAGGAGGGTGCAGTAATGGCACGGCTCACGGTGTTCGTCTTTGTAATTGGCCGAAAGACTAAAAAGTTGTGAAGAGCAGGACGAAATTAGTCAGGAACACGCGAGTGTAGAAACAGTGGCGGACCGACGGGGTGGCCACCCTCGGTCACTCTCCGACCACCCCTGTGGCCACCCCCACGACCGGGGGACAGTTTTGCCAAACTGTGGTGTAGAACATTAGTTTCGGCCTATCCGACGTTTCTGCTTGGACGCGTTTCACTGCAGCACACAACTTTCCGTGTGGAGGAGCTGCCAATAAAACCGCGTCTTGCATGAACTGAAAGCGGTAGTTTTAGTTTTCCATGATTACTTTGGGCCGTTCCGGTCAAGTTTTCTCATTACATTGACTTTGACTTAAATTCTTAAATTCAGCACATAAATCTGTTAATAATAATGGAATAATAATATAATGGAATTAATAATGGAAGCTCTCTGTGGCAGCATGAATGGGCATGTATACCAAGCAGTCTCGAGTTAAAACAGGAGTGCCGACTGGCATGCACTTATGCCTTGCGCGAGTTTGGCCGCCATGACGGTGAGCAGAATCCAGAAACTATGCATTTAAAACATGTCCTCGGTACACTGCTCAGCTATTAATTGCTCTAATAGACGGCCCAAGACACTACCTCTAATAGACACCCCCGCTGCTACGGGGGTGGCCAGTTGTGGCCGTGGCCATCCCTGGTCACCCCACCGGCCATCTAGACAATTCAGGTATCAACTTATGTGAGTAATGGTCTCACCTTGGCCACCACAATGAAAAATTTCTGGCTCTGCCACTGTGTGGAAAGGACCATCGAATGAAGTGGTCGTTGCTATGCTCGGCGCATTTCAACGATGATTGCTTCGAGGAAGCAATCATCTTCCACCAATTAGGCGAAACTATAGTTGGTCAAACAGTTACGGACACTAATAACTGACCTGCTGGTCGCTGTTCAGGGATTCACTCAGTTTTCATCATCACTATCTCAGCAGAGCAGAAGAAACCTCTTGCAAGTGTGTTCACCTTTTGTCAGTGGATTGACACATTTCCCCCCCCAAGCAGTCCAAACTCCATTGTTTTAGGTGTGGCAACCAAAAAGAAAGCATCCATTCTTAACTACAGTGGTATCTCGGTTGAATCCATTCCAAAGCTGAAACATACAAAAACTGAAACAATTTTTTCCATAAGAAACATTTTAAATCCAATTCATTCATTCCAGAGACAAAAACATTTTTAATATAGAACAATTATAGTTTCACATGGAGAAAACCATTTAAAATGGACAAAAAAACATTTAACATCACTTTTACCTTTATTCAAAACTCTTGTTGGCAAAGATGAGGCATCAGCGAGGGAGGAGGGGGGGAGATATCCACACAGACACCACCTGCGTGTTTTGCCATGAGTTATTTCTTGAATTCAACAGAGGTTCTCACCTTCTTCACCAAAGTGCTGGCACTTGCCACTTTCTTTGTCCTCATGGTGGGTTATTTTGCAGCCATACTTGTGGAGTAACTGTGTTAGTTAGCAAAGAACTACAGAGTCAAATGCTGATGATGCCATAGACAGGCGACGGAGCTGGGGGACGATGACTTGAAGTTTTGGTTTCCAGTTGATAGCATGCAAACAGGAATTGTTTTGTAATAAAGGCATGTTACAAGCACAGTTGGACTCATGCAGTGTTTTAATAACGCCACAAGACTGAGTCTTGTTTGGGAACTCAAGGCCGCAGAACAACACGCGGGCAAATGGTCAAATGAACGTGCCTTACATCAGTGAAGCTTATCCGTGGGCCGCGAGCGCACGCTAAAGGGCTGCCAAAAAAATATCTGCGTTGTTGCCAGGAGGCCTGGAGACTCTTAGTTGTAATACACCTTTCCACCACTTGTGGCAGATTGCCATCCTGTTTGACCACATCAACATATTCATTATTTAACATGTTTTTAACCGTTAATTCATACTGACTGACATTACTGTCGACACCCACGAGAGGGCGCTCTAGGCTGCTGTTCAGAAGCCACAGATGAAGGATTCAATGGAGTCAGTGATGTGGAATGAGATCGGGAGCTCAGTGAACTTGGTAACTTGCCTGCTGGACTCGCTGGCTTGTCATCTTAATTTAGCCTATTCAGCCTCCCAGGTATGTTCTTTATGCTATTGTGTTGCTGAATAGCTGCTCATGTGTTATGTTAACATACTGGACACCTATTCAGCCTGTTGTTCTGTGTGTAGTTCAGGGGTGTCCAAAGTTTTTCCATCGAGAGCAGAAAAATGAAAGGATTTCGGGGCCTTTTTTGATATTTTAATTTGTTTTTATTTTACAAATACGATTTTTTTTTTATTACATACATTTAAACCCAAAGCTTTGTTATCAATTATACATTTCAGCGTTTTTCTTTACATTGTGGCTTTTTGCTCTATTTTTCCCATTTTTGCCATTTTTTTTAGTGTTTCATTTTATTTCTCAACATGCCGCGGGCCAATAATAAACGAGTATTGGGCTACAAATGGTGCCTGGGCCGCACTGTGGACACCCCTGGTGTAGTCTGTTCTTGGTCTTGAATTTTGTGGGTTTTTTTGCTTTGTTTTATATATTTTTATAAAATGTAGATATAATTTTAGATAAAATACAAAAAAAATCAATATTTGTATACTTTTTTCTTTTCTTTGCAATCTTTACAATTCGAAGCAGTCTATGTAGACAGACGAGGAATGTCAGGGGCATGAAAGCTACGTAATAGGCTATAATGACAAGCAATGCCGCACTGCTTCACACTGGCTGCTGTATTTGCTATTTTGTTGTGCATTGTGTAATTATTGCTTGAAAGAGCTCCTACTCTTGTTTGCAAGTTGTGGTGTTTGCTTTTGTTGCACATTTTAAATGCTTTGGCAGGGTTACAGCCTTTTACAAACATGATGTGTTTGTAAAGCCACTGTTTCGTGTGCGTTTACGCTTTAGAAAATGTGGAGTTTGAGTTGACTGCTGCATCGAAGCAATCAAGAAAAAGTAAATACACGAAGAATGTGAAAGCTGTGATTGCTTGTAGATATGCTGAGATGCTCGCGTGAAGTAGCACACACACAGTATTGAAGTGTGTATTAATTAATAATAGATGATTAGTGAGTGGTTGTGATTGATCAAGGATGAATGAAAGGATGAATTAAGAGCTGATATTGGACACTTGGCTCCTCAATGCTAACTTTTATGTCTGATCCATCCGTCTTGGGGGAGGTAGGGCTTGGGGAGGGGGGGTGCCTGGTTGTCATTTTCTGCTCCGGTGGTGAGGAGGACGAGGACTAGGGGTGGGGGTGGGCAAGTGGACGTCTTTTTAGGACAGAAAGCTTCCAAAAGAGAGCAGAAAGTGTTGCAACAAACAAGGTGAGGCTTTGTTAGCATGATGCTATCAGGAGGATCGCTTTACCACCACGAGACTCACTGTCGCCGCTGACAGACACACCAGGACCACCGCCACCACTACAGGAAGTTACTAATTACACACACAATTAACCATATATATGTGTGTGTGTGTGTTTGTGTGTGTGTCAGTGATTTTTACATTAACATGTGAACTAATTAGCCATCAACATGAATTCATGGTAACACTTTGTTGGCGTTAAAGTACCATCACTTCACTTGTATGTCTGTCCCTAATATTTTGACCCACTCCGGATGCAACGGCGGTTCGTACAATGTACCAAATGAAGTGTTAGCATGTTAGCTCTTTCACACAGTATTGATCATGTGGTCAGCTGACAAAAATGACCAGACATGTGACTCGGTCATGTGATCCAATCACAGGTCACGCCAAGTTGACCCCTCCTCGTTAAGGCGGCATCAAACAATGGCTTGATGGCGGCGGGCCATCAGCTGCGGCGTGAAGCGGCTTTTGCACTTCCTGTCTGGACAGGCGGGGCCTCCTTCTGCTCGACCCAAACACGCTGACACCGGGCCGCTCAGTACACACACACACACACACACACACACACACACACAGCAAGGCCACAGACAAACAGCAAGAAGAAAGTTGACATGAAAAAGTTGATAAAAATGAACATTTACCACGAAGGAATATTAAAAATCAAATATGAGCTCTTCTCCTAGTAATAGCATGGCCATTTGCTTGTTGTGACACTTTCAAAATGAACTTACGTTTCTGTCTTTTTTCAACTGTAAATGTGATAATACACCATCTCAGGCAACTTCGTTCCATTTTGTTATGCTCACTAAACCAAAATTACTCATTTGAGTAAAAAGACTGAAAGTAACAAGAGTCCGTTTTTAGCATAAAATGAGCAAATACGTAAAATATGTAGAAGGCATTTATGCCAATAGCATGTTGACACTAAGCACGTTAAAGTAAGTCAATACAAAATTGTATTTTAAAAATAAAGTATAAAGTATTTTAAAGTAACATCAAAAAATAATTTAGGTAACAGAATATGGTGAGATTTTAAGCCCACCCAGTCATAGTTGAAATATTATGGAATGTACAGAAAATTAAATGCGTGAACGTACTTTTGGCATTCCGACGGCCTGCAGAGGATCTAAATGATTCCAACCATGTCACTTAGAGAATGTGCTATATTTTTTAGAGGGAGTCATGTGTTCGGGTTACAGGACACGACAAAGTGTTTTGTTTTTTTAAATAAATAAATAAATATAATTTCTGAAGGATTTAAATCATTATATTTCATGGTGAGGTCTACTTTTAGGAATCGAGACAGGCAACAAATGCTATTTTTCCACATACTGAAAAATCAAGGGATGCGGGGGTCCACTTTAATTTTGTAAAAAGGCTAAAAAAATATTATATTTAAAGACTAAGTATTGTGTTGTCATTACTAGTTATTAGTATCAGTAGTTCAACCTTTTTGCTCTGTTTCTCTGTTTTGTTTTTTTTTTGTTTCATTTTATTTCTACAATATACTGCGGGCTGATAAAAAACTCTCCACGAGCTGTAAATAGCCCCCGGGCCACACTTTCGACACCCCTATTATTCCTCTACTGCTATAACGCTCGGGACATGAAGACAAAACAGTACAAAAATGAAGGTTTGTGATGATGAATCTTTGTTTCATACGAATGAAGGTCCGCTTTTTAGGTTAGTCCGTTGTTTGGTGTTACACTGAAATCATTTCCAAACCACAAGCAATGACGCTTACAGTATGATAGACTGATGAAGTCTAACTTCCTGTTACTTCTTCTAGGTGAATGTATGATAAACCTATTTTGGCAATTTGAAATTTGGAGGCGGGATCAGGTTTATATTGGCTGTAAGCTTTGGAATGACACGTCAGTCACTGAGATTAGACAATGCATTCAGCACACAACCACCCACCCACCCATACATACATGCATGTTTATTATTAGAAAATGTCATTATTGAACATGAATCATTTGTGACAAATGTTCAATTTCCTGGCAAACATTACTCACATTAATATCTTATTTTCTTAACTTTATTATATTATATTATATTATATTTTATTATATTATATATACATACATGTATGTATGTATATATGTATGTATATATATATATATATATATATATATATATATATATATATATATATATATATATGTTCCTTGAGATGATTTATGTCTTATATCTTCACCTGATACACAATAGCCTTCAAGTGCCATGGCCTACATGGCCTACAGATACTCCAGGGGTATCTGAAATATTCAAAAAATACATTGGAAAAAATGTTACATTATGCATTTTCTTATGTATGGAAACTTATGTATGGCCCACCCTGTATGTACGTACATACAGGGTGGGGAAAAGTGTTTTCCCTCATTTCTTTTTTTTTTTTGCATGTTTGTCATATTTAAATGTTTCAGTTCATCAAACAATTTTGAATATTAGTCAATGACAACACAACTGAAGACAAAATGCAGTTTTTAAATGAAATTCTTTATTATTAAGGGAGAAAAACACCCAAACCTACATGGCCATGTGTGAAAAAGTGATTGCCTCCTAAACCTAATAACTGGTTGGGCCACCCTTAGCAGCAACAACTGCAATCTAGCGTTTGTGATAACTTGCAATGAGTCTCTTACAGCACTGTGGAGGAATTTTGGCCCACTCGTCTTTGCAAAATTGTTGTAATTCAGCCACATTGGAGGGTTTTCCAGCATGAAGCGCATTTTTAAGGTCATGCCACAGCATCTCAATAGGATTCAGGTCAGGACTTTGACTAGGCCACTCCAAAATCTTCATTTTGTTTTTCTTCAGCCCTTCAGAGGTGGACTTGCTGGTGTGTTTTGGATCATTGTCCTGCTGCAGAACCCAAGTTGGTTTCACATTGAGGTCATGAACAGATGGCCGGATATTCTCCTTCACGATTTTTTGGTAGACAGCAGAATTCATGGTTCCATTTATCACAGCAAGTCTTTGTGGTCCTAAAGCAGATGGACAGCGCAGACTATCACACTACCACCACCACATTTTACTTTTGATATGATGGGTTTTTTTCGCCAGATGTAATGGCACACATACCTTCCAAAAAGTTCAACTTTTGTCTTGAAAGGCCGCAGAGTATTTTCCCAAAGGTCTTGCAGATCATCAAAATGTTTTGTGACAATATTGAGACAAGCCTTAATGTTCTTTTTGTTCAGCAGTGGTTTTCGCCTCGGCACTCTGCCACGCAAGCTGTTTTTGCCTTGTGTCTTTCTTATGTTAGAGTCATGAACACTGACCTTAACTGAGGCAAGTGAGGACTGCAGTTCTTTGGATGTTGTTTTGGGGTCTTTTGTGACCTCTTGGATGAGTCCTCGCTATGCTCTTGGGGTCATTTTGGTTGGCCGGCCACTCCTGGGAAGGTTCACCACTGTCCCATGTTTTGTGGATAATAGCTCTCACTGTGGTTCGCTGGAGTCCCAAAGCTTTAGAAATGGCTTGATAACCATTTCCAGACTGATAGATCTCAATTAATCTCACTTAAGTTATGTTTTAACCAGGGGGGGGCAATCACTTTTTGACACAGAGCCATGTAGGTTTGGATTTTTTTGCTTCCTTAATAATTAAACATTTCATTTAAAAACCACATTTTGTGCCCGGTTGTGTTATCATTGACTAATAATCTAATTGATGATCTGAAAATAAGAAATCGGGAAGGGGCAAACACTTTCACACCACTGTATTACACACACACACACACACACACTGTATATATATACAGTTACCACGGTACTAGTATAAACAGTACTAGTATATACAGTACGAGTATATACACCCTGTTAGTAGTAGACCTTTAACCTCTGCAACAAAGCAACAAAGACGCTAAAGCTAACTAGCGCAGCTATGACGCTAACTATATATTTCAAAAAAAAGAAAAGAAATGATTTTGTTTGTAAAAACTTTCATTACTAGCAAAGGAGAAGCAGGCCCGTGCACGTCACAGCAGGCCCGTGCACGTGTGAGGAGGTGTCCATTGATGGTGAGCACCCGAGCATGCCAACTTTTTAAAGCAGCGAAAGCAAAGAAGACCGCGGCTTTAAGAAAATATTGTTGTGTCTCCTAATTGGCCAAGAAGGGGTGGGGGGGTTCGGGTCAGGCAGGTGGGGGTGTGGGAGGGTGTGGGTCAAATAGAAGCGACACCACTTTGCACTTTGTTCACTTTGTTTAACCCCGCAGGCCCTCAGACGGACGCTTGCTTTTACTCTCATTAAAAACATTTTTCACGAGCCGTCGACTGTTTGCTGCACACACACACACACACACACACACACACACACACACTCTTTGTGATGAACTTCTACTTCCTGTTTGCTGTACCACATTCTTCACAGCATGAATATCCTTCTTAGATTTCATAAGTCTCATTTGTTTCGCTTTAAAATGAGGCCTTACAAGTATGCTTACTGGCATCCTTCCTAGCATTCTTGCTCACATCCTTGCTACCTGAAAATAAGAATAGAGAGCAACATTTTCTCCTTTTGCGTCAAAATATGGCATTATGTTACATTAAATTACATTAACTTACTTTGCCTATACAACGCCGCCTCTCTCCCATCCTCAAGTGTGATCATTTCCATGTTCGTCACGGTGAGAAGAAATATGCTACATTAGCATGTAGCATATTAGCTGTTAGCCACGCCCACAAAGGTTCAGCGAATACAAAACGTGTGCGGGATGTCTCACTCTGACACAAACATGTTTTTTTTTTAATTAGAGTGTCAGCTCAAAGTAAGATTTCTTTATGATACTGGTTTTAAATTATAAATGTTTGTGAGTAGAAAAGGAGCATGAAGAAACGATTATTATTAAATATTTGCCACTATGCACCTTTCCTTAATGAATTGTACAAATGAAAATACCTAAAACACATTTTATCTTTGAGCAGGGCAATAGTCAAAATTGCAAAGGCAATGTAATTTAATTTCTTTTTTAAAACACAGGCATGAAAATACAGTAAATAGGATTGGATTAAAATACAGTAAATATTATAAAATCGAAATACAGTACAATAATACAATTAATTATAAAGTAATCAATTAATTTGTGCTCAACAACACTTTCAACACTTAATATGAAAGCACAATTTACCTTTTCGTGTGTGAAAATATTTCGATGAGCTGCCATTATTACATTTTACGTTGGAACATTTCAAAATTTCCCCTTGTTTATTGCCAAGCTGTACAAACAAAAATAAAAATATTCAATACTTCACTAAATGTGCACGCTGAGGAAAGTGTTAAATATTGATCAATGTTTACATAGTTTATATTTACCAATGACAAAATCAGAATAAAAAATATTTAGAAAGAAGTACAATTTCCCTTTTTTTCCTTTTGTCTAAAAGAAACGCAAATGGAAAATGTGGAAATAGGGCAAAAAAGTTCCTTTTTGTTTTAATGAGTGAAGCGTTCAAAAGGCACCAGGAAGTAGTCGGTGCCGTTCTGAAACAACACGGACAGGGTTTAGTCCAATGACATTTCACCCCCTCCCTCCCCCCGGAAATAATAATGTTAATAATAATAATAGTAATCTGATCATACTCGCAGGTAAAAATAACATGACTACATTTTTACTGAGCTAAGAAACAAAAGAAAAAATAAATAAATATATATATATATATATATATATATATATATATACTGTATGTATTTAATTATGTTAAATATATCAATACATATCTTTCTTTATGTTGATGTTAAAAAATTGTTTGGAAGCATTTCGACACTTGGTGTAAAAATGTTTACGTTCAATTCATTTCACATTTTACCAAACAAAACACTAACTTCATCTTCGTTTTCTTATATTACCTTTTTTCAGAGCTGCTTTCATTTGACAATATTTGCTTGAGTTGAAGACATTTTTGATTGAAATTAAAACAAAAAGAGGAATGAAATTATTGAGCAAATGAATTTTATGTTTTGTTGTTGGATTTATTTTTGGAACGCTTCAGACAAGAGACATTTTTAAAATGGTGAAAATGTCCTCCGTGCGTCCTTCTGTTCAGCTGACAGGATCGGAACATCAGAACCACACATTGGGTTCGTCTGCTCGGCTTCTTCTCCGATGAGACAAACAAGCCAGAAAAATCATGGGAAATTATCTTTGTGTTCCGTAAAAAAAAACATAATTATTATAATTTTTAAATATAAATAGTAAAATTATTTGTCTGCACAACATTCTTACGAAATGACGAAAAGAATGGACAAAATGTACGTTTTTACATTCATTACAATTAAACGTCCATCACGTTTAAATTTGGATTCCGTTTTCTTATATCAGTTCAAATGAAACCTTTAAAAAATATCTTCTAATCATTATTAGACACATTTGGTCAAACGTGTTTTAAAGTCTCGATCTGTGAGGCGTACAAGTACATTTTAGACTAGTTTTCATTCATTTGTTAACCAATTGAGATAAAAAAAACTACTTTTAACATTGTAATAATGATCCTACATTAATTGTAACAGCGCTATCATCAAATGTGCAAAACATCAGACACTTTTACGAACCTCAGAGACAAATTGTAATAATAACACATTTAAATAATTTCAAATATCACAATAAAGCCTTTCAATTTGTTTTGAAATGATGTGATTACAATCTTTCAATCTTAGACACTATTTACTAATACGTTTTATATAGTTATATATATATTTATAATGCATCTATAGATATATTATAAATAGATATTATTTGCTTTATTCAGATTAAATTGATGTGATAAATAAAATAAAATGAATGTAATCAAAAGTGAGGACGTCATAAAAGTTCAATGACAATGAAATAACATGCAAGATAATAACTCATATTAACGTTTACATTTATTTTAAGGTTAGCAAAACAAGAAGAAAATAATCTTCAAAAATAAACTCTATTTGCTTTCCTTTTAAAAAGCGCAAAGAAGTGGTTGGATTTGAATTCAAACAAATGATTTTCATTTAGCTGTAACAATAAGAATCATTTTTCAAAAAAGAAAATATTTCATTAAACTCCAATGCGCGAGTAACGCTGGAGACGTCAGCATCTGGACTGGCCCTCGTTTTTCATATCTTTTCAACATCAACACACACACAAACGCACACGCGTCCCGCCAAGCAGCAAACCGGAAGCAGAAAGACACAAACCTACAAAAGAGCACGCGCACCACGTTTGTTTGTTTGTTTGTTTGTTTGTTTGTTGGAGAGAAAAAAATAACATGTCAGCGCGCGTGCGTGTTGGTGCGCGAATGCAGGGAGACAGGTGAGCGCAAAGAAAGACACAAGAATGTCTTGTTGTTAACAAGGTAAGCTAACTTTATTTCTAACACTTCAACACTTCCTGCTCTGAAAAAACACACGGAGAAGAAGAGGAGGAGGAAGAGGAGGAGGACACGTGACGTTGTAGGATCTCAAGACGACATTGAAAGACAGAGGAACAAAGTTTACAAGCATGTTGGACATTTTGTCTTCACTAAAAAGTCCAACAAGGACATTCGTGCACGTGTCACTCAGCATCAGACAGAACGTGCGCGTGCTCAGCGTTGGACACGAGCCAACCGAACCAGCAGGTCCAAACAAGTAGACATAATAATAATAAAATAATAATAACAACAATAACGTGTAAATAATCAAAATAATACTGAAAGTTAAAACGAGCTGCTCCGTGCACCTCGCTGACATGACACGCACACGCACTATGTACACACAAGTTCAAGGAGAAGAAGAAGACATTATAATAATATTAATAATAACAACAATAATAATATTATTAAAAAATAGCTGGAAACTTCCCGGATGTTTATTTTTTTCTTTCTTTCTAAACTTTATATTCTTTTGTCTTTTTTTTTACACTGAAAATGTTCAACTTACAGTTGGAACTCCTTCAGGTTCGCCGAGGTTCGTCGGGCCGTGTTAGTGTATGAGAGGGTTCGGGGTGGATGCCTGGTTCTGGTGCGTGAAATAGTCAGACAGGCCGGCGGAGAGTCCGGAGGAGAAGGCCGGCAGAGAGGCGCCCATCGGCGGCCTCAGGGAGTCACACGAACCGGCCTGTGGGGAACCGGAGGCCGGGGCCCGGGAAGGCTGCACCGAACCACCGCCGCCGCCGCCGCCGCCGCCGCTCTGCGTGCTGACGGGGGGGTGTGGGACGTGTGGGAAGAAGTAGCTGCTCTGACCGGCCAAAAGGTTGACCGAGCACGGGTTGAGGGAGTACGTGGTACCAGAACACGGCACCGACAGGCCGCAGGGCACCGCCGAGGCCGCCAGGGCCGCCGCCGTCAGGTGATGCGTGGCGTAGGGCAGGTCCCCCCCGACCAGGCGCTCCATGCTCAGTCCGTTAGGCGGCGCAAAGGACGCGTGGTTGGCGCCCACGTTGTGGCCCAGCACGGTACCGTACGACATGGGGTGGCCCGGGTAGGCCGACGACGTCCCGTTGTAGCCCATGGTGGCGCCGGGCCGCGGATGGTGCAGGGACAGGAAGGGGGACACGGGCCAGTACAGCGAACCGGCCCGTTCCATGAAGGTGAGGCCCGAAGTGAGCCGGGCGCCCCGTTTGAAAGCCAGCTTGGCTCGAGAGGTAGTGGAGCGCCGGCGGAGCTTCCCGGTGGTGCCCCCGATGAAGACGTCGTCGCTGCTGGGGTCCAGCATCCAGTAGTTGCCCTTTCCCGGGTCGTCGTAGTGTCTCGGAACCTTGACGAAGCACTTGTTGAGGCTCAGGTTGTGTCTGATGGAGTTCTGCCAGCCTTGCTTGTTCTCCCGGTAGTACGGGAAGTTCTTCATGATGAACTCGTAGATGCCGTTAAGCGTCAGCCGCTTCTCGGGACTTTGGCGGATAGCCATCATGATGAGAGCGTTGTAGGAGAACGGAGGCTTCTCGAATTTTCCGCTCTTCTTGTCGCCCTCCTTCCCGCCAGAACCGGCGTCTGCGTCTTTGCCCTCCTTCTTGTCTTCCGCCGCGTCCGCCGCCTCCGGGCCCGCCGCGTCGCTCTTCGCTTCCGCTTTGGTGTCCTGCGGCGCGGGGGGCTTGTGTTCGGCGTCCTCGCCGCCGCCGGCGGCCCGGTGTGGATTCTGGTTGTGGAGCGGGTGGCTGTGGTGGTTGTCGCTCTGTACGGCCTCCGGTATCAGGCTGTGAATGGTGAAGGACGACTTGGGGATCATTTTCAGCTCCTTGCGCTCTCCCATGTCCAACATCACCGAACTCATCCGAACTGAGCCTCCGAGCAGGACGGGAAGGGAGGAAGGAAGTAAGGAAGGGGGGATGGAAGGAAGGAAAGTGAAGATCAACAAACTATTTCATGTTCGCTTTGGGGAGAAAAAGGGAAACACACACACACACACACACGCATACACACACACACACACAAGCGCGCGTCGATAGGAGACAGATCGCAGCAATTAATTAGCAGCCCAGCAGAACCACACATTGGTTGGACCTTCTGGCTCCTCAGCCAATCACCACAAAGCCAGCAGGCGCCGAAGGCCAATCAGTGAGCGAGGGCAGACATAAGCGCATGCGCACTCACGCGTTCACTGCAAGAAGTTCCCGTTCAGATGGGTCCAAATCAGCCATGGGCCTCATGTGATCATTGTACTGACCCACCAGAACCAGAACACACACATAACAAACGTTTACGTTATTATTATTGAACAATAAAAATACTTCTGTGGGCGGAGCCTACACCATCGTATACGAGGGGGGCGGAGTCAGATCACCTATCAGAGCACAAAATGATCGACGAATAAAAGCTAGTCGTCGTTGCCTTGACAACCTCAGGCTTCCATGAGGCCTGCAGAACCAGAAGTGGATGCATTTGTTTGGCAGATTCATGGGGTCACGTGACGTCAGAGAAGGCCTTCTGTCCACCACCTGACCTTTGACCTTCTGTCCCCCTTTGTGCCACCTGAAATGTGTTTTCAGTCTTAAGGTAGAATCAGTCCATGTCTTCTTTTGGATGCCACATGACGGTTCTGATCATGTGACCTAAACATTTGAAGGCCAGCTTTCGGGACATGACCTTCTACCTCAAACAAAAAGTTCCTGTCACCTGTGACCTCAAACAAAACCACAGGAAGTGTTGCTCTCTTGTCAAAAAGTTTTAGTGTTGTAGGAGGCGGTAAAAGTTGTTTTAAAAAAAAGTTGTAATGCACGTGTTTATGACAAAGTTGTCTCCAGTGTTCTGATGGTTCTTGTCAAGTTCTAGAGCACTTTCAAAGACGTTGAAGGCGTTGTGTCCTCTTTAGACTGGTGCAAAGGCGCCACCCAGCGGTGAAAAGATGATCAGCAGATCTTTACGATTTACTTGTTGATATAAAACCTTCAGAACCTTCAAGACGCCAAACAAACATTTTGTTGTTTTAACAATCAACACATTTAATGATAATTTCTTCTACGTTTAAACACTTTTTGTCACTGTGACGTCATGGAGTATGAAAAGGATTGACCATATTTCGTCCAGTAGCAGCCAAATGGTGACATCTTGTGGTCCAAAAGTGTACAACAATTTCTCTCTCGTCCTGGAGGGCCATGTGGCGTTTCACGTCTCCAAGGCTGACAGAAACATGACGTCGTGACAATGACGTCACCACGTTATTGTTTTTGTTGTTTAATGAAGATGATTAGCTTCAAAGATTGAATAAATGAGCTCGTTACAAATGTTGTACCAGCTATTGATTGATTGGCGTGTGTGAGATGATTGATTGGGTGTCCTAAACTGTTTTTGCTTGTCAGCCAGCAGAGGGCGCCAGTACTAACGTGAAGGCAGCCATGTTGTTTCTTTTAAGGGTTACTTCTTGGCAAAGAACTTTCGGAAGACACTCATCCTGGTTTTGCTCACACTGTCATCCAGGAGCAGCTGGGCTGTGGGGGGGTTGAGGGTGTTACGGGGAGGAGCCTCTGACGGAGGCGGGTCGCAGCGCCGGAGCGGTGTGTCTGTTGTTGGATGGAAAACAGACATACTAGCATGCTAGCTTGCTAAATGACAAAAATGTTTTGACTTCTCACCTTTACTCAGGACCTCGCCACCGTCTGGGTAGCGGTGCTTGTCGTAGAACGTGTGGGGGGGTTTGGGTGGGGGCTGACTCTCCGTGGATGACTGTCTGCTCGGGCTCTCATGTCCAGCATGCCCCGAGTCATCCGAATCAGTGCTGCCAGGTCCAGAGAGAGCCTGCAGTGCCTTCAACCAAAGCTGCTGAAGATCACGTGTGGACGCTGCAAACAAATACTGAGCGCCATCATCCAGTCTGCGCGCGTACACGCACGCACACACACACACACACACACACACACACACACACACACGCACACACACGCATACATTTCATTACTGTGTGTGTGTTGTGTTGTGTCGAGGCTGTGGTGGACTCACATGACTTTGAAAGTGTTGTCCTTGATCCTGATGTGAGGGTCCTCCCTGCAGACAGCGCCCAACAAGCTGACAGGAGGCCACCTAGAGGTCCCCTGTGGAACAACAGCACACGTTCACATCTTCAGTCAGCTTCTTCTTCTCCTTCATTACCTGAGCGGCCGCCTCTTCATCCTTGAACAAGCACAGCGTGTTTCCCTCCACAACAGCAAAGACCTCCTCCCAGTGGTCCTGACCCTGCAGTGTGAGTCAGCTGGTCAGAGGCAGGACAACCAATCATAGATGGAAGCTTCTTACCTTGCTTCCGCCACGCTTCAGCTTGATCTCCAGCGTTCCCTCCAGTGAGCGTGTTGCCTAGGAAACAGAGTAGACTGTCAACAAACATGACACGTCTCAATGTCATCCAATCTGACCTCAGCTGTGGACTCCTTTTCTTCTTCTACATCTTCGTCTCCTTTTTCTTCTACGTATTCTTCTTTGTCGTCATCTTCTTGTGGCTGCGGAGGTGACTGAGGAAGCTCCGCCCCTGCAGAAGGAATGTTACGTGATGCAGGATCTATCTTGGCGGCAGAACCCAGCAGGTCAGGAAGTTGGCTGCTGGCTGGTTGCGTGTGGTCCAGGTGTTGGCTTGTCGTTGGTGGATGGCAGTCCACCTGCTGGTTTGGAGGAGACATGGTGGGCTTTGGAGGCAAAGGAGGTTTGACTTTAGAGGAGCTGGAGCGAGGCAGTCCAGGATGTGACATGGTGGAGGTTTTGGCAGCCATGTTTGCTGTTCTGCTTCTTCCTGGCGCTCCAACATAACTGCAGTACTCCTCTTCCTTCTCCTCCTCCTCCTCCATCTCCGCGTGAGATCTCCTGCTGCTGGAGCAGTCAGGGAGGAGTCTGGTCCAGCGTTCTTCACGTGTCTGTGGGTCGCTGTTTGGACTTTTAAGATCTGATGCCTTACGGAGGGATGAAACTCTGGTAGGAGGTCTTTTCTGGATGAGCTCCTTCTCCTGCTTTCCTTGGAGAGCGAGCCTCCTCTCTCTCTGGAGAACAGTGGATGGAAAGATGAAAACAGGTGGAGGAGGAGCCTCAAGTAGACATTGATCAGTGCTCCTCAACACTTGATGATGTGAGGAACTAACCTGGGTGGACCTCTTGTGGAGGGCGTCAAAACGCTCACTCTGAGCCTGGATCATTGCCTCCATGTCCTCCTGCCTCTTCAGGAGATCCACAACATCTGATAGGGAATCCTGGAGGAACAGGAGAAGACCTTATAAGGACAAGAAAGAGAGGGTGGTCACCATGTTTGAAGACTCACCCCATAATGGTGGTCTGTCAGCGTCTCCTCGTAGGTGCTAAGCCACCGCTCGGCTTGCTCCAGCTCCTTCTGCAAGAGCTCCACCTCCAGCTTCTCCTCATACAGCTGCCAGGTCTCCTCCCAGGTCTCCTCCACACGATGCTCCAGCTCCTCCAGCTCACAAACACGCCCCTCGACCTTGGGGAAAGGAGCCACAGGTTGTGTGAGAAGATGTGACAGCACAGGGACAAAGAAGCTCGCTAGTGCTGATGCTGACCTCTTTGGCCATGAAGTTTCTGTCTTCCAGGAGGCGCCAACCATCACGTTTCACCTCCTGACACCTGATAACCAGTCTCTCCATCTGGACTTTGTACTCTTTGTGTCTCTTAATTAACTCCTCCAGGTCATTTCCCTCTCCAGCTTGTCCCTCCCCCTTCACCAGCACCAACATCTCCCGCAGCCATGTCCTGACACACACACACACACACACACACACACGCACACGCACACACACACACACACTTTCAGCAGCTTCTAGGAGATGTGGAATGTTCTGTCACAAAGAAGAGGACCTACATGAGCTCGGTCCAGACGGATAAGTATTTCTGGACATCCTCCACCTGGCCCAGCATGGCATGGCGCTGGCTCGCCTTTTCCTGGATGGCGGTCCAGTAGGACTGCAGCTCATCAAGCCTGCGAGTTATGGCCACTCGGGCCTGAGGATGACGAGTGCTCAGAGTCCGACTCTCCTCTCTGGTCCGGGTCACCTCGGCAGAAATCAGCATCAGGTCTCTCTGAAGGACAGAGCAAGGACACGATGTATCACTGAAAACTGTTCCTCATCCAAAACATCTTGACTTCGAAACAACAAACATTAGCATGCTAACGACCTTAGACAACATTATCTATGTTAACATGGTAGCATGAAGGGTGCCTTAGATAACACTGTCCATGTTAGCATGAAGGCTACCTTAGATGACTGCCCATGTTAGCATGACAGGTGCCTTATGTAACACTGGCCATAGTCCAATTAGGTTAATTTAGTCTATCATTCATACATTCTAAACAGTTCTTTATTACAGACCAGAGTTGGCAAGTTTTTCATACCTTACAGTTTCAACTGCTCACTTGCAGTCTAACACTGTCCATGTCAACATGTTAGCATGAAGGTGAAGGGTGCCTTAGATAAAACATTGCCCATGTTAGCATGAAGGGTGTCTTACTGTATGCAACGTTGTCCATAGCTATATGTTAGCATGAAGGCTGCCTTATGTAACTGTCCATCTACTGTACATGGTAGCATGTTAGCATGAAGGGTGCTTTTGATAACATGGCCCATGTTAGCATGAAGGGTGTCTTACGTGACATTGTCCATGTTATCATGTTAGCAGGGTGCTTGATAAACTACAATGTTAGCGTCTTTAGCCTTGTTTAACCTCGAGCGCCTCGTGTTGCTGCAGCCGCGTGTGGACGCCGTGCAGGTCCTGCTCCTGCTCATCCGAGTCCAGTACGGCTTCCTTCTCGGCCATCCAGCTCTGCAGCTCATCCAAGTCGTGATGAAACTGGTGAATGTCTCTGGCTGACTGTAAGTTCTGGGCGAATGGGACATCTTTCATCAGCGCTGTCCACTGCCGTCACTAAGAAGGTAACCAGGTAGTACCTGTTCTCTGGTTTTGATGGCACCATCAAGGTCGTCCCACAGCTGACGAAGGGCCTCGTCCCTCCTGCGGGCCTGGCTGTCCTGCTGCAGTCCTCGACCGAGCTGCTGCACAGAGGTCAAGCGACTGCGACCCAGACCGGAGACTTCTGACACCAGAACCTCCAGCTTCTTCTGTAGAACCTGCACTTGGTGGAAAGACATGAGGCCAAATAGAAACACACACGAGCACCATTGTGTCTTTAGCAGTGATGATCCCAAATGGTATGTGCACCTCCACGTCCTCCAGGTCTTGTCCACAGTCCTCTGAGTCCACCAACGCCTTCCTGGTGCGCAGCCACGTTTGGAGTTCTCTGGCCTCTCTGTCAAACACAAACAGACGCAGCTGGTCCTCCAGAGCGCCGCGTCGAGACACACAAAGTCGTCCAATTGTGTCAAAGAGCTCGGACACAGATGGCAGAGACTCACTGACCATGTGGCTGACAGGACAGGAAGATACAATGTTAGGGAAGGACATGAGGACATGTCAAGACATTGAGTGACATGTGGCTGACCTGTTGGGATGTCCAAGGTGTTGCAGGGAGTCTCCTCTGTCCTGCAGGCGGTCCAAAGTCCTCCTGTGGTTGTCCAGCTCCACATCCACAGAGTCCAGCCTCCTCAGCAGGCCTTCTGTGGCCTCCTGGCTCCGCCCACAGTCGTTAGACTCTAGCATCCCTTGCTGCTCATCTAGCCACAGCTGCAGCTCGCACAGCTGTGCACATGAGTAGTGATTTGTTGAGGAAAGCTTGTCAGGCATGTTGTGTCTTTTCTTTCTCGCTTTTGGGACATTTTGCAATGTCACCTCTGCAAGGAAGGAATGGATGCTGAGCGCCTCCTGGAGGAGCTTCCCCTTCGTTTCTGCCTCTATCTTCACCTCCTCGTGGACACGATTGAGCTCGTCCAGACGCTCCTGGATGTCATGTGATGCAAAGTGGCGACCTCTGACCTGTTGGCGATGCATGAGCAAAGACGTGAAGGGCACGGTCCTCATGTGGATCCATGAAAATGACAAGGCTCCTCACCAAGCTATGCCCCGTCTCCACAACTGCTTGGATCAATGGGGCGCGGCTGGAAAGCTCCTGCACTGCCACCTGGAAAACATTATGTGGCTGTGAAGAGATGGAACCTGAGACAAAGACCAATCCTTCTTAGTGACCATTGACCTTCTTACCTGGTGTTTGTGGAGGAGTTGCTGGGAGCTGCTCAGAGAGCCTCCACATTCTGCCGACGAGACAGAGGTCAGTCGTTGTCTGAGCCAGTCCAGTTCCTCCTCCTGGTCTCTGGTGAACTGGAACAGGACCTGCCAGGCCTCCAGGGTCTCCCTGCGACTCTGCAGGGGCTGCGACAGGCTGTTGTACCTGCATGAGGCCGCACGACTTATCCAACAAGTCCATGCACAGAAAGGATGTGAGAGATGTGTCCCACCTGTGGATGATGTTGGACACTCGGTTCTGGAGCTCCTGTGCCCGGAAGTTTCCCTCTGAGTGGAAGTTCTCCACCATCTCTACCAAATTCTGTAGACAGACAGAAGTTTAACTTTATTTATTACTTATATCTATTTATATCATTGTTGTCTAAAGTACAAGTTGTACATCGTGAGTAACACAACACCTGCAATCTGTCTCGCAGTCCGTCCACCTCGTCCTCCAGACCCTGTAGAGTCTTCAGCAGTGTCTTGACTGAAGGCAGGTCATTCCCACAGTCCTCATTGGCCACAACCCTCTCTACTGAGTCCACCCACTCGTCCATGTCATCCAGAGAGCGCTGGAACTGCAGCGCCTGAAAAGGAGCATTTTGGTGCGTGGTCCAGATGTCCAGCAGATTGAGTTTTTGAAGATCTATGTGATCTATATGTGAGGTTGTCCACATGAGGTTGAATGCAAAAAGGTGAATTCAAACAATGATTTCAGCAACATCATTTTTTTGTAATTAATTAATGATGCACTTTCTAAGGGTCCTATCTTGATCCTTTAGTGTTTCTAGCCAAGTGAAGCTTCTAGAAACAGTTTCCATGATCAGATATAACATTTGTCCTTACGGAGATTGTTATAAGCTTAAGTACCCGATAGGCCTCCTGTAACCGATTCTTCTTCTCCTCACAGCTCCTCATCAGAGCGGCCCAGCCCTCCGTGAGCTCCTTGAGACGAGGTTGCACCTTGGCCTCAACAGTTCCACCATCAGATAGCAGCTTGGCAGCTTCCTGCAGGCAGATGCGTCATCAACACACATCCTCTTGCTCTCACCGTGACACAGCGTGCACACCTTGGTGAGAGTGTCCACCCGGTAGCGGTTAGCCAGGATCTCAGCTTCCAAACTTTGATGTTTCAACACTTTGGCCTGAAGGTTGCTTGCTTCTCTCCAGCTCTCGTCTGATGCCACAGCCTGACGCTCGTTCAACCACACGCACACCTGGCAACACACAGACATAGACCACAGTCCAGTAAAATCCAGTTGAGTCTGGCCAAGTCCAATGGAGTCTATAAGAGTCGTCAAGTCCAGTCGAGTCCATTATAGCTTAAAACACTACTCGGGGTGCAACAGTTAAAGGTAACCCATGGTATGGTCCGTGCTTCGGAGTTTGGTCTACAGATTCGGTCACGTTTCGGTATGTTTTTTGTGCGTAAAGGGAAAAACTTTTTTTCTCCCCAAATTCCCTCTTTTCTCTTTATTTATTGTTATTGTTAAATAATTAAAATAATAAAATGAAGCATGAAAATGCAATTGCAATCGACTGTCAGGTAATTCTCCAATAAATACAATTCTCAAATAGAAAATACAAATATTGATATAGCATACAGAAAAATTGAAGGATTTGGGGACCATTTTGATGTGTACAGAAAATATGCAAAAAGCAATCCAATGTAGGTCAGTATAGTGTACTATCCGCTACATAAGCTGCGTTCGCTGTGCGTTCACCACACAGTTTGCTGTGGTTCACTGAAATTATGCGTGCCACCAATTCTGAACATTTCAAATGCAGCCCCGCACAGACTACACATACTTCACATCTGTTTCAACCAATGTACTCATTAGCACGCAAAATTGGGTACCACTGCAGGGAAAAAATGTCTTAGGAGTTGGAACAGGGTGATGATTAATTCATTTTTAACAAAGTTCCTTACTTGAAATACAGCATTAACAGCTGCAGCGTGCAGAACCGTTCTCATCTCGACTGAACAATGGCAGCATGCTGCTTTCATCTTATGAACTCGTCTTTGTACAGTTACAGAGGTGATGTGAAACGGGTGCACCTCAACGACAGGGCGAGGAGGTGGGGGGCCTGGTGGGCACGTAGCTGAGGAGATCTGCCGGGCCCGAATCACCCGCCCCTCTGCATCAGCGATGTGCGGGTCCGCGTGGCTGTTGTCGCCTATACTCTGCAATAAAAACTCTGTGGCCAAATGCTTTACCTTTTTGTCTGCTTTTAGGCACAGCTTCATTTGAAATATGTACAGTTTGGGAAATGGGACATTATGTCATGGGGAGGGCTATTCGCCAGACTCGACAAGCACGCATACACCCAGTGCAAAATGTATTGCAAAACCGCCGGTCCATAAGGGCAGAGCAGAGCGAACGCATCCCTAATGTTCAAGGGATACGTGAATAACAGTGACATGTAGATGTGCAAAAAACTGATATGACAACATAAAATAAATATTAAACTTTGTCCATTGAACTGTACTATAAATGTATTTTCCGAATGATTTCAATCACTTTCTAAATTTTTCTTAAGGGAAAAAAAAAATCGCTGAATTTGCACATTTCCTCATCAAATACAGGGCAGAATCCTGAGGCTGCCTCGAGCGTCTATTCTCAACATTCTACAACTTTCTACGGCCTACGTAATGTCTTATCTGTGTAATTATTTTTGCGGTCAATGAAATACATAGGAATGCCATACATGGAGGCGCTTACAGTCATCCTGAAGGGGTGTAGGCATGCGTGAGCTAAAAGGTTCTTGTCACTGCCGTTCTTCCATTGAGAGAAAAAACAGCATTTTTATGCTCTCTGGAATGAATGAATAAATTTGACTCCCAAGATGGAGGATTATATAGCCAAGCTTACCAGGAGGGGATCAGACTTTGACAACAAAGTATCGGAGCTTTTTCTGGAGAAAGATAGGACAGGGAAACACCATATGCAGATAAAACAATGTGAATAAGAAGTATTAAAAAATGATTTTGAAACGTTTTGGGGGTTTTTTAACGAAATTGAATTATTCTCTTCTTTTTTCCCGTTATCCTCGTTATGAGCAACCCGTATTAATACAGGTTGCTAGTCCATTAGAGTTTGGTCTAGTCCAGTAGAGTCCATTCGAGCCTGGTCAAGTCCAGTAGAGCAGGGGTTCCAACCACCGGGCCGTGGGGAAACTCTCAACCGCAATTATCAAAAAAAAAAAAAAACACTTAAAAAAAAATCAAGTTGTAAATAACTACATCAAATTGTATAGAAATGCATATCATTTTTGGAAATATGATCCATTATTTACTCACAAAATAACAAAGTTTTTAACCACAGTTTTTGCATGTTTATGTTTTGTTTCATTTTGTTTTCATGGGGAGTGGCGACTTATCCGCCTTTGTTCGATGGTCCTTGAATGCACCATATTTTTGTCCGTGTGCTAACTTTCTCCCACGCTGCACAGATAGACTACTACTGTATTTTTACCATTTTTCTTTCACCTCATATTTGGTCTCAAATGCTGATACTATGTGGGAATGCATAAAGGTAAGATTTGATTACGTTATTGAGTACTAATGTGCACATTTGTTCGTTGCACAACCTCAGGTAGCACACTGCCTGTTACCAAACACGTCAAACAGCAACGTTATAATCTTCTCGCCGAAAAACTCGTACTGGTGGATGGTGGGTCTGTATTCATTTTGTGCTTTTAAATCGATGTTGTCCTTGTCTTAGTTTTACAATATAAGAAAAGGCTGAGGACCACTGCAGTAGAGTCTGGTCAAGTCCAATAGAGTCAATTAGAGTCCTCATCAAGACCAGTAGAGTCCATTAGAGTCTGGTCAAGCCCAGTTGAGTCTGGTCAAGTCCCATAGAGTGCATTGGAGTCTGGTCAAATCTGGTTAAATCAGAGTCCATTAGAGTCTGGTCAAGTCTGGTGAAATCTAATCCAATAGAGTCCGGCAGAGTCCATTAGAATCTGGTCAAATCCAGTAGCATCCAGTAGCCACCTGGTAGCTGTTAGACAGGAAGTGCTGTAGCTGCAGTGATTGTTCCAGATCTTCTTGACGAGACTTGGTCTGCTGCTGGAGCTGACTCCGCCTAAAGCCAGACGGACAGGCGTGAGCAGGGCCTGATGGACCACCTGATGTCAACTTCAGCGTTACCTAGCAAAGAGTGCATTGGCCTTTGCTCTGATGTTGTCAGAATCAAAGTGCTTCTGCTGGATCATCTTTTGTGCCAGTTTCTCCACTTGGTCCACTTGGTCTAGCTGGGCATCCAGAGTCTCCTCAAACTGAACCTGCTTCCTCTGCAGGGTCTCCACCTCAGCCACCGAGTTCTACAAAGATATCAAAACTTTTGCATGAAGACCTTGAAGGTGGCACCTCAACTGTGGTTAGGAGGCACGGTCAGTGGTACCCCAAGATCCCGATTGGCCAGAACAGCTTCCTTGTTAGTGATCCAACTCTCACATTGCTCCACCGAGGTGAGGAAGACCTGCAGAGACCTCTAATGAGTCAGTCCAAAACTCTGAAGGATCTACTTGGATCCTGTTACTGATCCAGAAAATGTTTGAACTGTTTCACTTGAGACTGACCTGCAGCGAGCGCGCCTGCTCCAGCATTGTGCTGTGGTTCTGCCAGGCTAGGTCCAATCCATCTTTGGCATCTCTCAACTGGTTCAGAGCCTTCTGAATCTCCGCCTTCGAGCTGTGACCAGACTGGATCAGACTGAGCCCAAAGTCTCGGACAGATTTGACACGCTCAGTCCGAGTGTCAATCTCTGTCTGCACACAGAAACGTAAAAAGTCCAGTTCAACAAAATCAATAATGAATGTTGCTAAAGAGAAGGACTCGGACTGAACTTTCCTTACCTTCCGGTCCTGGTGCTCCACAATGAGGCGGTCAGCCTCTGCTCTGGTCTTAGGGAGACCTTTCTCAGAAAGCTCACTGCTTTGTTTGAGGGTCCAGTCCAGCAGGAGGCGCTGATTTGCCTTGAAGAGCTGCAGCTGATGAGCCTCCTGAAGCTTCGTCTTCCTAAAAGCAGAGCATTTACTAAGCCCTGCTACGATCCAGACCATTGACTTGACACAGGGTCCAAAACCATCTCACCTGTGGTTCACCTCCTTGGTGAGAGTTTTTAGAGTCTTATGAAGCTCCTCCTGTTTGTCTTCCAGCTTCTTGCTCATCACAGACTGAAGCTTCAAGTGATGGTGGACATCTTTGTCCAGAACCTGGAAGGAGGACACATTTACATCTTCTTCTCAAGTCCTGTAAACATGTTAGGTTGATGATATTTACATTTCATTACAATGACGCGTAACGTGCTTCAAAGATCTGCCCCTCTAACCTTTGATCTCTCCTCGATGACCTTGGTCTCCCTCTCCGTCTCTTCATGTCGCCTGATCAAGTTCTCCACACTCTCCACGTCCACACCACAGTCCTGGTCGAGCAGAGGCATCATCTGCAGGGATAGTGGCCAATGGTGACATGACATGAAGATGGTATGACGACGGCATGAAGACGATGTGAAAATATAATGAGGATGACATGAAGATGACAGGTGACTTGGTTGACAACAGACCTTTTCATTGGCTCGATCTCTGGCCTCCTCCAGCTCTCTGATGAGCGCATGGACCACCAGTGCCCCCTCCAACTTCTTCTTGTATGCATTGAGATCCACATGGAACTTAGTCCATCTGAAGGCGATGATGGGTGGGACATGTGGCATTTGAGTGACAGCCCACTGGTACACACAGGTGAGAGGCACTACCTGTCGTTCAGTTGGTGTCTCCTCTGTCTGACGGTGTGAAGCTCGTTAGCACTCTGTCTGTTCTCCAGTCGGGCAGCAAGCCGGTCAATGGCAGTGATGTGAGCATCATCCACTGTCACACCCTGCAAATCAAGCATGCGCTCTCCATCATCATCATCACCAGTGGGATGTTCAAGAGCTTCCTCACCCCGCCTCCTTTTCCTCGGAACTCGCTGAGTTTCTTCAAAAGCTCGAGTCCATGTTCATAGTCCTTCCCCACGTCTCCCACGTTGACCATCACTTCCTGATGGATGACATGCTGATAACACGCTCAACACCCCACCCCTCATCCCACTACCACCGCGTGTGTCTCCCACCTTCTGTCGAATCCAGGCCTCCACCTCTTCCACCTTCTGCAGGAACTCCAGGAAGTTTCTGCTGTCTTCCAGAAGTTTCCCTCGCATGGCCACGGCTGTCTTCAGCTCCTCCCAGTGGCGCTCCAGAGCTTGAGTGCTCCTCCTGGCCTCCTTGGACCTTGGGTGGTGAAGGGAGACCAGTTCTGCGCCAGCCTGGAGGCACACCAGATGAAGATCTTCACTCCCCTCCATCAGCTGACATGAGGCAGTGTCAAAAGGTGGTCTCACCTGCCGTACGCCGCTGATGACCTCACCGTGTGCCAGGATCTCGGCCTCAAACACCTGATGCTTCTGTAGTAGCTTCATCTTGGTCTGCAGGTTGCTGAGGTCGGCTTTTCCGTCGTCAGACAGTTTGAGCATGCGCTCACTCACCCACGCCTCCGCCTGGAAGACGAGAAAAAAAAGACTAAACGAACAACTTCCCTGGGGAGTCTCTCTGGTGTTCTCGTTACCTCAGCAACATCTCTGTTGAAGATACAGAGCAACCAGGAAAGTTGTAGCTCCTCCCTGCGTTTGACAGACAGCTCTTTGATCCTTTCACGCCGCTGCAGGAGGCTTTTCAGTCTGCTTTGGACACAGCCACTTTTCTCTCTGCTGAGCTTCTTCAGTCGACCAGCTAGGTCCTTCAGCGACGAAAGCTGAGGGAGGTCAAAGGTTATACTGATGCACGTTTGACAAATGACATCACCAACATGTTGGAGCCAACCTTGTCCTCCTGTGACGTGAGCAGCTTCTCAAAAGCTTCATGATGTTTGATCAAACCTTCTGTCTCGTCCACTGTGTTACCCAGAGTGCCATTCTTCAACAGGACCTGAGGCGACAAAGCAAAGTTGGACCACAAACAGTCCTTGCGGGTCTTGAAAGTTCTCTATACCTCCTGTGAGCCGCATGTCTTGTCCATGCTGCTGACGTCTCTGTAGAAGACCTGCTCCAGGTGGACATTCTCCAACCAGCCTTGTTTTTGGTTCCACTTCTCCTCCAGCTTCTCTCGTTCGGCCTGTAAGGCGTCCATCTTCTCCAGTAACTGCAGGGAGTGCCACACAGTGAGGCTGCATTAGAACACTACATGGCAGCTATAAACCCTCCCATACCTCCTTCCTGTTGCTTCTGTCCTGCCGCTGTAGCTCCTCCCCCATGTCCATGGCCTGCTGGTACACTTCCTGTCTAGCTTCCATCTCCGCCCACAGCTGCTGGTGCTGAGATAGCTGGAGGTCAGCCATCACCACATCGCTGATGCTCTCTTCAGCGGCCATGGAGACAATAACCTGACTGCACCACAGCAGGTAGTCCTGCGCCTGGAGGGCCACCAGTGACATGGTTACCATCTTCATAAACAAGTCATCCTCATCATCCTGCTCCTTCTCACCGTGTTAAGAAACAAGTATCTCTGGCATGCTAGTTTTAGCTCGACCTCCCTCTGCTCAGTGTGGAAACGTAGCTCCTCCCACTGCTCAACCACTTCGTGTTGCACTTCCTGTAAGCGGCGCTTCAGCTGCGGCGAGCAGAGGTCCAGGATGCTGTCAACAGCATCCAGTTGCTCCTGAAGCTGAAAGCAGGAATCAATCAGCAGCAAAGGAAATATAAAACTTATGACCAAAAGGAACACAAACCCAAGATATATCAAAAAAATTAAACTAAAATAAATGACATATTATTAGATGTAGACAAAAAAAGAACTATTACTTAAAACAGAGCTACTATGAAGTGGGTCCAAAAGCCATGAAGTTATTGGCAAAATGTATGCGAAAGCAACAAACAATAAGCAACATACGGTGGTGCCCCCTTCCCGATTTCTTATTTTTTTGCATGTTTGTCACACTTAAATGTTTCCAATCATCAAATTAATTTAAATATTAGTCAATGACAGCACAACTGAACACAATATTCAAAATGTTTTTAAATGAAAATGTATTATTAAGGGAGAAAAAAAAATCCAAACCTACATGGCCCTGTGTGAAAAAGTGATTGCTCCCACTGTTAAAGCATAACTGAGATTAATTGAGATCTATCAGTCTGGAAAAGGTTATACAGCCATTTCTGAAGCTTTGGGACTCCGGCGAACCACAGCAAAAGCCATTTACCACAAATAGCAAAACCATGGAACAGGATTGGCCGCCCAATCAAAATGACCCCAAGAGTGCGTCAACGACTCATCCAAGAGGTCACAAAAGACCCCACAACAACATCCAAAGAACTCACAGAACAAAACAGAACAACTCACTTGCCTCAGTTAAGATCAGTGTTCATGATTCCACCATAAGAAAGAAAACGGGCAAAAATGGCCTGCATGGCAGAGTTCCAAGACGAAAACCACTGCTGAACAAAAAGAACATTAAGGCTCATCTCAATAATCAATTTTGCCTGAAAACACATTGACGATCCCCAAGACGTTTGGGAAAATACTCTGTGGTCTGACGAGACAAAAGTTAAACTTTTAGAAGGTATGTGTCCCATTACATCTGGTATAAAAGTAAAGCCGCATTTCAGAAAAAGAACATCATACCAACAGTAAAATATGGTGGTGGTAGTGTGATGGTCTGGGGCTGTTTTGCTGCTTCAGGACCTGAAAGACTTGCTGTGATAAATGGAACCATGAATGCTGTCTCCCAAAAAATGGGGAAATGTCCGGCCATCTGTTCGTGACCTCAAGATGAAACCAACTTGGGTTCTGCAGCAGGACCATGATCCAAAACACACCAGCAAGTCGACCTCTGAATGGCTGAAGAAAAACAAAATGAAGACTTTGGAGTGGCCCAGTCAAAGTCCTGACCTGAATCCTATTGAGATGCTGTGGCATGACCTTAAAACGGTGGTGCATGCTCGAAAACCCTCCAATGTGGCTGAATTACAATTCTGGCACAAAGAGGCCAGAGTTCCTTCAGAGTGCTTTAAAATACTCTGCAAGTTATGGCAAACACTTCATTGCAGTTGTTGCTGCTCAGGGTGGCCCAACCAGTTATTCGTTTAGGAGGCAATCGCTTTTTCACACAGGGTCATGTAGGTTTGGATGTTTTTCTCCCTTAATAATAAAAAGTTTGATTTAAAAACTGCATTTTGTGTTCAGTTATGTTGTCATTGACTATATTTAAATTAGTTTGATGATCTGAAAGAATTAAGTGTGACAAACATGCAAAAAAATAAGAAATCAGGAAGGGGGCAAACACATTTTCACACCACGGTAAATAAAATCAAAGAACCCTTATTCTGAGGAGATTATATCCAATCCAGAAACTATAGAAAATTGTTTCCAAAAGGTACTACCAAGAGCTAGGTATATATGCAACCTCTATCAGCAAACAAATAGGAGTTTCTGGAGTTGCTAGACCTACCCTCAATGGAAAATAGAAAAACCACAAACTTACGGCTGACATTACAATAAAGTAGGTGAAAGAAGCAATAAACGCTTTAAAAGACAATAAGTCACCGAGTAGTGATTGGTTTCCGGCAAAGTAGTATAAGATGTTTATATAGGAGCTATCCCCACTGCTCCTTTCTTCTTTCAAGTGGACTCCTGAAAACAATAAAATACCTCCATCCTGGGCCGAGGCAATCATTACAGTCATACCAAATCAGGGAAAAGATAAACAGCACTGTACTAGCTATAGGCCAATATCGCTATTAAATGTAGACTATAAAATATGTACAATAATTTTGAAAAGACTGAACTGGTGGTGTGTGTCAGAATTGATAGACGAAGATCAAGCAGGATTCATAAGAGGGCGCCAGAAGCAAGATAATATCAGGAGAGTGTTACATATTGTGGAACAAGCAAGAAAAGACAGAAAGAGCACTGTATTTGTGTTGACGTTGAAAAGGCTTTCGACTGTGTTAATTTGACTATTCAGAGTACTAGAACAATTTAGATTCAATATTAAATCAATGAAGTGTACTATCTGCAGCCAACTGTAAGAATAAAAATTAATGGCAGACTGTCAGATAAAATTTACATTACAGAGATCAACAAGGTAAGGATGCTGCCGATCACACCCACTTTATTCCAATCTGTGATGAGCACAGAAGTCCAATGACAACGCACCGCTTGAGTTCAGACTAGGGGGTCGTTCCTCCCAATCACGCAGAAAAGAGATGGACAGTTTGGAAAATACCCATGTACAAAGAGATTAAAAACCAAATGGACGAAATTATAAGGCTCACACACTGAAATTCAGGTTTTACATACTAAAAAAACATAAAATGTGAGAAGGGACCACACTATTAAAGTGGATAGCATATGATAGCAGTTTTAAACCAACCAAATATGATAAAGGATTCAAACGGTGGATAACCAAGGAAATCACTATTGTTGAAGGACGGGCACCTGGAGAGGTTCCAAAACGTAAAAGAGAAATACAAAATTATCTTGAAAGCATATTAAAAAAAAAAAAAAAATGGAATTACATCTGAACTATAAAACACTGATATCTAATACACACTCAAATCTATAAATAAACAGTTAAACTTGTCTATAGCGGCCACTAGAGGGAGTCTGCAAAAGTGGCCGCTATAGACAGGTGGCCTCTATAGACAGGTTGGCGTCCAGTTTGAAATGTTGACCAGTAGAGGAAAAAAAAAGGAAAAAAAGGGAAAAAATAATAATGTTGACCAGTAGAGGGCACTGTGGGACTGCGGATAAAAGTTGTACAGCACTACTGGTTCTTATTCTTTTTCTTGTGTTTTCTTTCTTTTCTTGGGAGAACGAACAGAATAAGAATTTCATTGCTTAGTATAACTGTCCGTTTTACTATGCATATGACAATAAAAGTCTTGAATCTTGAATCTACTAGGCTTGTTATTATCCACAACGCACAGAACAAAGCTGTGCTAGTAATGTCTTATGCTTGTTTTTAATATTTTACTTTTTATACGACAGAGTGTCATTACAGCTTTAGTTCATCAGGAAGTGACTGGAAGTGACGGTGGGCGTCCCGAGCAGGAGAGCTAGGCTCAGTGCTAACTGTAAGTTTCGAGAGAGTTGGGAAGTGTGTTTATGTTGGCCTGGATGTAAAGTCCTGCAGTGTTCTCCGCTGTTAATAAAGCCATTAAAGTGCATCGGCGACGTGAGTCTCTCCTTCCCCACAACAAGCGGCATTACAGTATTGACCAGTGCACATTGTCTCACACCAGGAAATAAACGGTGTCACTTGTTACAGGCATTGCCTGGACAGCTATGTGGTGGGGCTTGTTTAACCTTTGCCTTGTGGGCAAGCAGGAAGGAGACACGAGACGAGACGTGTGTGTGTGTGTGTGTGTGTGTGTGTGTGTGTGTATGTGTGTGTGTGTGTGTGTGTGTGTTCTGAACTGCTCTCTGGTGGCCGCGTTCAATAAATAAAGTTGGCAGAAGCAACAGGAGAAGTTTCCTTCTTTGCTTCGGAGCTGAATAACACTGACAAGTTAACAGACTAGTAGCGAACGGAAAACAAGACGGCTTTTTTTGTGTCGAATACAGAAGATGAGGACTTTGATGGATTTGTGGATGAGGATTGATCAAAAATAACGTGAGTACATTCTAAAATACTTCAATTAAGTACAACCAAACTCAGTTTTGCTCCCGCTGCCACATGCATGTTAGCGTATGTTTTTTTTTTATTGTAGCGTCGCTGGGAGCACGTCCTGTTCCCAGTCTACTTTGCGGTAATGTTTTGGTGCAAATGCTGTTAAAGTTACATGTTTGACCAGGAAATAGCAAGCTCAAAAGAAGACGGCTTTTTTATGTGGTACAACTGACAGTTTGTGTGGATCTTGTGAATGATTGTGACTGAGCTAGGACTCAGTAATTAAAGTCTACACACGACGCCTTCATTGATTGAAAAACAAAACTTTTTCGTGCATGAAGCTTCTACTTGAGTTGGTAATTTAGCCGCTATATGCGGTCAGATATTGACCAAGGGAGACAAAATGGGTGGCCGCTGGCCGCGTTGGACAGGTGACTGCTATACACAGGGTCTATAACATGTAAATTTGCTGCGGGGGATTTTTCAGTGGCCGCTATAGGCAGGTGGCCGTTCTATACAGGTGGCCGTGAGAGGAAAAATGCGAATCAGAATTTAAAATAAAAAATCACAGATGAAGAATGGCTAAGCATGTTGAAAATGCATTATACATCCACCAGTTTGCAGAACAGGAGAGACTGCTCTTGGAAGAATATTGCACATTTGTCACACCAAAGATCAAAAGCAAACAACTACATAGAACAATGCCATTGTAGCAGCAATCTACCTACAAAAACATGTTACCTGAGGGATTTTGAAGGCATATCCAACTCGTGATGGTGTGTAAAAACATACACAAATTTATATACAGTAAATCTACAATTTGCTACAACAGCCATGTTGGAGAGAATGTGGAGTAATGGATGCAGATAATTCACATATTTTGCGGAAATGCAATAAGATAATGCAATTTTGGATAATATAAAAATAATACTAAACAGTATACACTATACTGTGTTAAAGATAATACTTGGATATCAGATCCCTATGCCATGCACGGTTATATATATGGAAAACCTATGTGGAGAGAATGTACAAGTGAAAGACAGGTATTTGGTAAATATTCTACGAGCAGCAGGCAAAAAAGCCATAACATGGAAAATGGGAAAAGAAGGCCGCCCCTACACAGGATCAGTGGACTGCAATAGTAGATTAAATCTACATAATGGAAAAACTGATGCATTGCCTTGTACTGCAGGAGACCCAATTCAAGGACAAATGGACTAAATAGACAATATTTACATCCAATCAGCGACAAAATATATAACAATGACTTGAACTAAGAAGCAAAAATGGAAAGCTGTGAAAAGTACTCCCATGTTGGCACTGTTTTTTTTTGTTTATATATCAAGAATGTGACAAAAAAATAAAACAATACCTGTTGCTCAGTGGTGGCCAGTTCATGGAGGAGAGCCTCATGTTTCCTGAGCTGTGACATCACTCCTCGCCAGTCCTTCGCCATGTCATCTGGGATGCTCTTCTTCCGTTCCTACACAAACACACCCACAGTCCAGCATCACTATGTGTCCACACTATATGTCCTGCCTCTATGCACCCTGCATGAGTGTTTATTCTGTGCATTGTCCAGTAATGGAAAACTGCACTTTTTTTTCATCATTTTCTTTTCATCCACAATCCTCATGTGAGACATGTGAGACTCTTTTCTGTGCATTCTAAAGCTATAAAAACAGATAAAAAGAAACAGCTCATTCCGCACGTAATGGGAAACACTTAGTCCACCTACAAAGCTTTCTGAAAAAGACTCCAAAAAGCGCCAACAACGCTCCATTTACATATAATGTGATGTGCATATTAACCAAGCTACAGCCAGCGACATTGTTATTATTATTATTAACATTGTTGCGCCAATCAAACTACATTACTTGCGCATTGACACACCACACCGGCTAGCTACTAGCCAGCGAGAGACTAGCTTCACCACACACTCGCCCGAAGCGCGTCAGCGCCACGCTCACAGTGCCTCAGACCACTACCAAAAAGGTAACACTACATATCGGAGCTACCGCCACTGCTGCTGTGTTTTTATTTTTGAGTTTGAAAAAGTTAACGCTTGGTGTAGGTGTTCGTTTCTATGTTTCTACTGTATATACAGTAAAATCAATGCACGGAGGAAGGAATGCTTAAAAGGCCCAAAATACGGCAAAGTACTGTAAGTACTACATGTTATCATAAATGTGCCTGTTACTACTTGTTCACAGCATGTAAAGTATATAAAACCATAAAACCTTGTTGGAGGTTTTTGGAGGTGTTTTAATAGCGGTCTTTGTAGGCGGCATAGGTGTGTCCCCTTACGTGCAGTAATGAGCTGTCTCTGTTCCTATATCTTTAGAACGCACAGAAAAGAGAAAGATGTGTTCAGGTCTCACATAAAGATTGTGGATGATGGGAAAAATTCCAAAAAAAGTTCAGCTTTCCTTTAAGAAGCTCAGCAGTGTACCTGGATGAGCGTCAAAGCGTCACTCAGGTCTTGGTACAAGTGATGACATTCCTCCGCTTTCTGTAGCTGGCTCTGACGCTCCTTGGCCACACCCCTCAGGTTCTCCCAGCATGCACTTAATAGGATAAGGACAGGTGTATGTATGTGAGAGAAACTTAAGGGCCAGGGAGGTGAGCATACCTGAGCTCTTGCATGGCCTCCTTCACAGCGGCACTCTGCGGGTGTTTGCTGGCAATGAGTCGAGTGGCGAGGTTGCCGCAAGCGTGCAGTCGCTCCTCGGCCACCTCCAGCTGCTTGAGGAACTCTTGAAATCTCCTGCAGAGCAGCTGCAACATCACAGCAGTGAAGCGTCACTTCCATGACCATCTGCTGAGCGTCATCATGATGACAAGTCGAAAACACTGCGGCAAAGATGGCATCACCTGAACGTGCTGGTAGTCGCTGCCCACATCCTGAGACTCTGCCGTCTGCCTCTGCTGGTGCAGCCACTCCTCCAATTCAGATGCTTCCCGTTTGAACTCATGCAGGTGCAGAACTTCTCTTAACCTATGACCTCTGTCACAGGAGAGGGTGTTGGTGTCATCACAAGTGAAACGGTGACTCATTAGACACTCGCTGTGCTCACCTGACCGTCGCCTGATGCTGTAGTTGCTGGTTGACACTGCGCAGGCGACTCAAAGGTCTGCTCAACTCCTCCAGATTCCAGTTCTGAACCGCCTGGTCCACCTGGTCTTCTAACTGGTCCACTTCCACCTGCAGAACCTCCAGCTGGCCCTGTAGAACCTGAGTCAGGAGGAACGTGAGGTTGCTGGACACATTTACACTTGGGGAGATGTCGTGTTACAACCTGCTGCTTGCTGATGAAACTTTGTGTGGCCAGCTGGTCTTTGCCAAAGTCCTCCAAACTGACCAGGTCCAAAGCCTCCCTGAGACGGGCCTCCAGCTCAGAACAGTCCAACAGCAGCTGTCATATAGAGATGGTCTCATTCAAGCTGCGAACAACTGGCGCAGCGCACCCGACTAGAACCTCTTCCTCACCTGTTCTCTGGTGATGGCTTTGCTCAGGTGGGCTGCTCTTCTGTTGCACTCTTCCTCAAGCTCCGCCCACTCATCACTCAGGCGTCTGCACCTGCAACAACAGCAGCACTTGGAACATTGGAGAGGAGCCTTACTCATCAATGAGTTTGTAAGTTTATATGTAAGTGATCATTGGTGCACCTTTTAAGGACTTCCTCAGCATGTGATTGGCTAGACTTGGCCAGGTCCCGCCCCTTCTTTAGGACATGGTTGAGGTGCTTAGAGTGGGCATTCACCTCAGCCTGCAGCTCCTACAGAACCGAACACATCTTCAGCGACCTGGTGTCACACATCATCACAGACTGAAGGGGCGGAACCACACCTTGTGTTTTTGCATGAGGCTGATGGCGCCTGCTAAAGACTTGTCATATCCTGTAGAGCCGCCAGCGGGCACATGTTCAGAGATCCAGTTGAGCTCCAGGTCCACGTCATGGTAAAACTCAAAGAGAAGCACCAAAGCCTCCAGCTGTGCCCGGCGCCGATCCAGTGGCTTCTGAAGGGACTTGAACCTGCAGCATCAACAGGAATGACCACATCTGTCAGTTCTTCTAACAACATCCACTTTTGATTGACACTAACAGGCTCAGGTAGGCGTCGGTCTCCTGCAGGATGCGGTATGAGTCAAAGTGGTTGGATGCCAGATGTTTGGCCCTGCCCACAATGGCGTTGATCTTCTCCGCAAGCTGCTTGGCGTCCTGCTCTAACTGTTGATGTTCCTTCACGCACAAACATGGTTGTTACTGTAACATGTGCACACACCGTTTGGGCTTGGGTTAACTCACTTTGAGTAGCTGTCGGTTGGAGCGGAGGTCGTGACCTTTGGCACCGTTGTTGAGCATCCACTGAATAGACTCGATCTTCACCTTGGCGTCCTGCAGGACACATGGCGACGTCATTAAGGGTCCAACATTTTAATTTGTTGTCTTCCTGGCCTGGCACCTTCAGAAGCTCCATCAGTTGCTCCTGTTGGCCCGCCTGCCTCAGCTTGGCGCCGCGGTCGGCCATCTTATCCTGGAGACGCCTCCAGCGGCTGCTGAGTTGAGACGACTTCCTGCTGATGTTTGCGCTGTTGTCGTGCTCCTCTGCAAGCATGTCACGCCCCAGCTGTACACACCAACCCACACACACACACACATGTTACGGCGCCCTCTCCTGACTGGACTCTGGAGTACACCAGTGACTTCTTTACCTGAACCACTCTCTCCAGCCACACCTGGTGGGCCTGCATCTCACGTTCTGCTGCCTCGTGTCTCTTGAGTTTGTAGAGGATATTGGTGGGCTCGCGGTACGACTCGTCCTCTGCCACCTTGAACTTCTCCTCCATCCACAACAACAACTCGTCTGTGTCCCTTTGGAACTCCTGCAGGAGGAATCAAACACACGTAACTTTGCAATCACGGGATGAACCTGCATGTCATGAAAGAGAAAGGTGGCCTAATGACTTGATATTTCTTGGAGGCCAGCAGTAGACGTCGCCTCTCACTGCTGCTCTCCTTCAACTTCCTGTTGTTCTTCTGGATGTTTCTGCTCCTCTGCTGGATACTGACACACACACACACACACACACACACACACACACACACACACACAATACACAGTTGTATAGTGCACATGCACACAGCTCACAGTGCAAGTGCACCTGGCCTTACTGTTTAGCAGCATAATGTTGCTGGCTGATGAGCTCCTGGCTGCGCTTGGAGAAATGATCCACACGTTGGTCCAAAGCCTTCAGGAGACCTTCCAGCTCCTCCTGCCGAGCCAGTAGACTGTCCACTGCATCCACCGAGTCCTGGAACCACCACAGTCCACATCATTAGCGTCCACTTGTATGACGACAAAACACACTCAAGTGACACATCCTCACCCCAACATCTTTGACCCTGAGTCGGGTTTCATGTCCAGACAGAGCTGTCTCAATCCGGTCTCCTTCCTGGTTCAGTCTCTGCAGGTCCATCTGCTGGTCCAAATGCTGCTTCCTACTGACGCATAGGCGCTCCAGTTTGGACCAATCAGCTTTCAGCTCGTCAATGACTTGTGGGATGTTGACCCCGGTAGATGTCCTGTCTGATGACTTCTGTAGAGACTTGCCTAATGTCTCCATCTCCTTCAATCTGAGACATGTCCAACAGGAAGTCATCGCAATTGTAATCGTGAACGGAATCGCGGAAATGGCCAATAAAATCCATTGTTAAACGCACACCGTCTCGCGGAATTGACATATGATTAAATGCTGTCAACGTGAGAAGAAGGAATGTCTGTGTGGGGAAATATTTCTGTGCAACAAGCAGTGTTTTACCACTTGTTAATAAAGCAGTTCAAATTGCATGGGCAACTGCATCTTCCTTAACCACAAGCACAGGCATTACAGTCTGTTGGGGATGTGTGCAGAGGCTGAAATCCCATCCCATCTGTTTCTGAAATACTGGGCAAAATTGTCAAATTATGTATTGCATCAATAAATGTAAGGGTTATTGCATTTAATTAATGGACATTTTATTCACTGACGCAAAAAATACATACCGTACTCTATAGTATGTGTAAAAGGTAAAAAAAAAAAAAAAAAGAATTCTAAAAAAAACTAAATTTGGAAAATAAAAAACAAAATTTGGGGTAAAATAAAGTGGATTTCATAGGGCCCTACAGTTGTATCTTGTTATGACTGTCATTGTCATGACTCATCATTTTTATTGCTGATGAAGTGAGCAGTCCATTTGAGGTTGACCTGTATGTCATAAGGAGCAGGTCTGGAACCACACATGAAACAAACCAGCAGGGCCACATTTACCTCCTCTTCTGCTCCTCCATCTCCAGCAGGAGCTCCTGGTGCTCCTCCAGCAGGGCGATGGCCGAGGCCACGTCAGTCGCCACTTCCTCCTGCAGGAGGCGGTCCTCGACGGCGGTGGCCCAGCGGCGCAGCTCCTTAGCCTCCTGCTGGAAGTGGTGCAGCCTCAACGCCTCCTCCAGGAGGCGCTGGCGGTTGGCAGCCTGACTCTTCAACTGAGGAGCAACAGAATATCAGGAGGTTTCTCTGTGGGTCACATGAAGTCTGACTCACCTGCTTGAGGAGCGTCTCCAGACCTCGCACCTCCTCCATGATGGCTGCACTCTCCGCTGGGCTGCAGTCCTGCTTCCTGTCATAGAGGAAGTGACAATGAACACCACATGGCAAGCCCACAATCAATAATCCTCAGACCCAATGTAACTCTTACATCTTGGCAACACCCTTCAAGTAGGCAATCTTGCCCTCCAGCATCTTAATGTCTCGAACCACATCAGCCTGGTTCTGCTGGTCAGCCCGCAGCATGAACATGCCGCCGCCCGCATGCACCTGCGCACCATCCAGCTGCTCCAGCTGAGCCTGCAGCTGCATCCTGGCCTCCTGGCAGCTCTGAAGGAAGGAGCGCACATCGGCTGTGCTCAGCAGCTCACGCGCCTTCTCGTCCTTCCGACGCTGGATCCTATCCCACCTGAGGTTACATGCATGTTTGGAATGTACATGTAATCGTAATGTCTAGTTCCCTCCAGCCTTTTCTAGTCCTCCTCCAGTCTCTTCTAGTCCAGTCTCCCTCCAGTCTATGCTAGTCATCCTACAGTCTAGTCTAGTTATGGAGTCTAGCCCATTCTTCCTACAATTTAGTCCTTCCTCCAGTCTCGCCCAGTCCTCCATCAGTCTAGTCAAGCCTCCCTAGAGTCTTATCCTCCAGCAGTCTATTTTAGGCTAGTAGTCTAGTCTAGCCTCCCTCCAGTTTAGTCTAAGTCCTCCTCCAGTCTAGTTTAATCATCTAGTCTGGCCCTTCTCCAGTTTAGTCAGGTCATCCTCAAGTCCAGTCAAGTCATCTAGTCTAGCCGCCCTCCAGCCTAGTCCAGTCCTCCAGTCTAGTCCTCCCCCCAGTCTGGTCCAGTCTCCCTCCAGTCCAGTCTACTCCACTAGTCTAGCCTCCCTCCAGTTTACTGGAGTCCTCCTTCAATCTCCTCTAGTCGTCTATACTTCTGCAGGATACTCTACAGTAGTCCACTAGTCAAGTCTTACTGTAGTCTAGTCCACTAGTCTAGCCTTCCTCCAGTATAGTGTAACAAAACATGTTCCATTTCACCAAAACACAGACCTCACAATCACTCTGCATTACTTTCTCTCCTGCCGTATCACTGCGCGTCCATTGTTGTGTATGTATTCCACAGTGTTTACATGTGTGGTCTTCATCCACTGTGGCTCTTTGTGTGCAGATATGTTATGTAGACTACTTTTGTATGGGTGCGTGCGATGTACGCAAGCTGATGTGTGTCTGGAATGTGACATCACGGTGCGTGCGCGTTCCCGGCCATACTTGCTTCCAATGTGGCTGAGGTGAGTCGCGAAATGTCTCTCCTGAAAGCTATGTGAGTTTGTAAAGTTGTAATGCTGCAGAGCATGAGTTGCATTCTACAGCTTTTTGCAGTGTTGATGTACTGTATTGTGAAAATTTGAACCAAGGTGATGTTCCCTGTGCTGTGCATTATGGAAAGATAGTCTGCTGCTAAACACACCCTAGCGTCATTAGTGCTAGCTGGCTAACAGTCTCGTACTTTGCAGTGTTTTCTGCTCGTTGCTCGTTTCTACATGCTGATATATGCTTCCACAGTGACAAAGATGCAATAAAAGGCATTCAAAAACCAAAAAGTTATGAATTGGTTTGGAATAACAATGGAGTTGTCGTAATTCATAACCCAGACCACAATGCAGAAAGACAAAGCCGGGTTAGATTAGTCTAGTCTCCCTCCAGTTTCTAGTCTCCCTCAGTCCTCTAGCCTAATCGTCCTCCAGTCTAGCTTAGTCCTGCAGTCAAGTCCTCAAGTCTAGTCCTCTAGCCTACTCCTCGAGTCTAGTGCTTGAGTCTTGTCCTCCTCTAGTCTAATCTTCAAGTCTCACCTTCCTCAAGTGTAGTCTATTCCACTAATCTAGCACCCCCTGGTGGTACCTGCTGGAAATGCTGGCGTGGCGGACCTGGACTTCTCTGTGTTTGCTATGTCGGCTCTTGACCAGCTGCTGTGACATTTTGTTGATGTCATCCAGCTGGCCACGCCCACTCATCAGCTCCGTCACAAAGTTCTGGAAAGTTTTTATCGTAAATATTGTGATGAATGAGGGTGTGTGCTTGCTATAAAAGTGCATGTAGAGCTCACGTGCTGACCTCGTATTTGGCCTGCAAGACGTCCATGTGGGCAGCGTGCGTGTGGAAGGTGTTGAGCACGTTCTCCTTGTCCTCCATCCAGGACTCAAAGTCCTGGCAGCTGTTGTAGAAGCGATGCAGGAGCAGCATTTCCTCCAGAACCTTCAACTTGGACTGAAAGCACAAATGAGAAGTAAAAAAATCTCTTGTGACTCGTCAGATGATTTTCACCATGCTGCCTTGCTTACCTGGACCAGATTGCACAGAGTCTTGTAGTCCTGGTCCAACCGGGCCTGCGTCTGCTCCACAGTGTCTCTCTGGTATTGAGGGTCTGGCAGCCATGCTGTTTGGATCTCAGCTGTGCCGCGGCGCATAGAGCGGCTGAGCCTTGGACGGCTCAGCTTCCTGCTCTGGTTGTCTGTCACGCCTTTGGCGGAGGCAGGCAAGGTGGGAGGAGCCTAAGGAAAGAAGGATGTTAAGTATACCCATGAAGTTCTGCTGAACATCCTTTTTCATCTGATCGGACCGGAACTGGCAGAATTGTCAGGTAGGTCTTGGGGACCAGCTGCTGATGTCCTCGAGCATCTCTGACCCAAACTCTATCGTCATCCGGGTCGGTCCTGATGATGCTCACTGTCTCATTGCGATCCAATGGAAACTCACCTGGAAGTACAAGTCCCAGAGGACACTTACAACCAGATGGGTTCTGCTGATCTAGTAGACCTTGTGTGTCAGGCTGACGCACCTCGACTGTATCTGAAGCGGACCTTGGCCTTGATTCCCTCGCTGATAGACCCACTACCACTTTTGATCACTTTTGGACCATCCTCATCATCAGATGAGTCACTGTATTGGATTATGTGACCCATCTGGGGCTCCGCCTACACAGACATCACATTTTCTCAGTGGGTCTTCACGTGTGCGGCCTGTCACAGTGATAAAACTTAAGCAAACTCACAGTGAACGTTGTCAGCTGCGCCGCGTTTCTCGCATGCTCAGACAGTCTCTTAATTTCCATGCCGTAGGACGCCATTTCTTTGTCCAAGCGCAGGTGGCGCTGTAGCAGGGCTGCCGAGCTGGACTCATCCTTTCCGTAATCCTCACTCGTCAAAATTGGCTTCTTGTCGCTCAGCCAGGAGTTAGCCTCTTCCACATCTGCAAAGTACTGAACCCACAAACAGAAGCACTCAACATGGACGGTCCACTTGCTGGTTCCATAATCGTATATTGTTCCGTTTAAAAATTGTCATGTTGAGTGCTGCTGACCTGTTTAATGGCGGCTGCCGCCTGCAGTCTTTGGTGACGTGCACTTGTCTCAGCACTCAGGTGAGTCCAGAGTTTCTTCAAGGTTCTGACCCACTTGTGGATGGCCCGTTGGTTGGACGAACTCTGCTTGGTGGGCAGATCATGACCTCGACTCAGAAGATGTTGATACACGGACTCCTGAGCCTGAAGCTCCACCTCCAGTGCCTACGGTCACAGTCAAGAAGCGACAGTTTTCAAGTTTTTAGCTCATTCACTGTGTGTGTGCTTGAACGTGCACCTTGTGCTTGTGTTGGGCCAGCTGCACGTGGTTCAGGTCTCGTCCCAGTGACGCTGTCTGCAGCTGCAGCCAGCGCTCATAAAGCCACGCCTCCAGCTCCTCACAGTCATGGAAGAACTCAAAGAGTCTGAGCTGAGCCTCCAGCTGGATTCTCCTGAGAGAGTCCCGCCCACACAGAAAGTACATCAGCATGGGAAGTAGACCACCCCACACAGGAAGCAGACCATCCCACACAGGAAGTAGAAAATCCCACGCAGGTCAAGCATACACAGGAAGTATACCATCCAGAACAGGAAGTAGTCCAAGCCATACAGGAAGTAGACCGCCCCACACACAAGGCAGTCAAGCATACACAGGAAATAGATCATCCCACACAGGAAAGTAGATCATCCCACACAGGAAGTTGACAAGAATACAAAGGAAGCGGAAATATAAGACATATGGTAAAGTTTGCTCATAAAAATATTTTTTTAAAAGCACCTGTTGCTGCTGTGCGACATCAAAGATTTATATTGTGTGTCCAGAGCTCTCACTCTGCTCTGTATCTGCTGATCGTCTCTGGAGTTTCCCTGAAAGAAGTACGTTGTGAGCATCCCACCAGACGCCCCAGTCAGACCCCCAACCTCTTAGATGAAGAAGAAGGTACTTTGAGCGCGGCACTGCTGATGACGTTGATTGTGTCGCCGTGTGCAGAGATTTGAGCTTGCAGGAGGTCGTGCTGCTGGAGGAGCGCCTCCACTTCAGTCAGCTGCTTGCCCAGCTCAGAGGAGGTGGCCTGGGTCTGCACACATGGAAGACATTGCCAAAAACAATTAACTTTATACTGTACATGTGCTCAAAGGTGTGCGTGTATGAGTGTCTAGTGCACGCACGTGCAGATCTTTCAGCTCTTGGGAGACGATGTGGATGTCTCTCAGGATGCTGAGAGTGGACACTACATTTCCGAGCAGCCCCCTCTGCTCTTGCAGCTGCCCCAGCAGCTCCTTCCAGCGCCCACTGATGTTCTCCTCCCTGTCAAACACACTGCGTTAGTTTGACGTGCACTGACATTTGTGGCCCCAAGGGGGCGTATATACCTCCTGACGATGCGGTCCTTGCTGTGGTACTTTTCTTTCCTGATGGTGTCCGCCATGTCTCGGAGGGCAGAGAACCGAGGCTCTCTGGCCTGAGCGTCGGTGGCGAGGGCCTCCAGACGCCTCCTGGCAGCCTGGGCCTCCTCCAACGTGCTCAAACCTCTGAAGTCCTGCCTGCGGATCAGGCGCAGTGTGTCCTCCAGATAGCCTTCCCTTAGAGCGGCCTGAGGCAAAGCGGCCTGCTTGAACACTGAACTCCAAAACTAAGCCTTCATCTCAATTTGTTCTATTTGATTACCTTTCTCTCAAACTTTTGGGCCAGTTGCTCCAGGTTCTCCAGGTGCAGAAGTGCCTTCTGCAAGGCTTGTTCTCGCTCATATTCTGCTTTCTCCAAAAGACTCCAAGCTCGCTCAATGTCGCTGAGGGTTTTACCTTCACAAAGCACACACAGCATCACATAGCTGAAAAGTGTTCGCTTAGCTTTGCTTAATAACATAGCTAATGTTCATGGCACAGCATTGGCTGGTGACCTTTAATGTGAAGAACGTAAAACTTCATAGCTTCATGTTGACACGTCTAATGGAGGGACATACTGTGAAGCGAGTTTAGTGGGTTAGCAAGGTCTGTTGAGTAAAAAGCCAGGCTTGCCTGTACAACAAAGGTGGCTCTCTATTAAAGCGGCTATATCACCATGGTGACTTAGGCTAAACTCATAACCTGGTCTCGTAATGTCCAGACTTTCATCTTAAAATCGGCTATGAAAATGCCGCTGTTTCACTGTGCAACTCATTCGGAGATGGCATCACCATTTATTGAGAACCCGGTGGACCTGGAAGAAAGAATAATTCGGGCAACACGACAGGAGCGGCTACTTCGAGATCACACTGATCCGCTAGCATTCCCTGATTGAATTCTCTTTCAGAGATATAGATTTTCAGACCAGGGAATATGCTGGATTTGCTCACATTTTGAGCCGAGCATCAGGAATAAAATGCAATGTGAAATAATAATTAGGACGATGTTAGCAGACGTATATGTCACAGCAGTCCTAGCGTGAGTACTCAGCCCGTTAGTCTTCTTTTATTACAATATTTGCTGGAGGAATAAGTACTCTGAGGTGTCAATCAACTGCAAGAAAATACTTCTTTAACAAAAAGGAAAAATGTGTCACAAAGGAAAAAGCCGCCACAAAACATGTCAACACTGCCACCTAGTGGTTACCACAAAATGCAGTATTTTATCATTTAGAGCAGGCCGTGTTTCATTTGGTACCGGGCCGCACAGAAAGAAAAAATCATGTCCATTCTTTCTTTTTCTTTTGATGTTTTATTTTGAAAAGTGGCCAGATATTCTCTGTTACATCCGTCTCACTTGACGCATGTCCATTGTGCGTGTGCTAACTTTATCTCATGCCGCACAGATAGACTACTACTGTATTTTTACCATTTTTCTTTCACCTCATATTTGGTGTCAAATGCTGATACTATGTGGGAATGCATGAAGGTAAGTTTTGATGACTTATTGAGCACTAATGTGTACATTTGTCTCAAGTTAATTCATGCTAGCACACTGCCTTTTACCACACATGTCAAACAGCGATGTAATCATCTCTCTGGAAAAACTTGGCTGGAACTTGAACTGGTGGATGGTGGGTCGGCATTCATTTTGTGCTTTTAAATGTTATTCATGTCTTAGTTTTACACAATACATAATAAATAAGATAAATTAGATCGCTGTAATGTACGGACCCCCTCTCCCACCGGTCCGCGGGAGATTTGTGGGAACACAAGCCAGTCCGTGGGTCAAAAAAGGTTGGGGACCACTGATTTAGAGCATATGAGAACAATAAAGACATACAGTATTTCAAAGACGAAAAAAGACAGTTGTAGCTCCAATTTATTCATTTTTTTAAATGGATAAGAGTTAATATGTCAAAGTTGCACTAGGTTACCAGTAGGGCAGGGGTGAGCAAACTACAGGCTACATCCGGCCCGCCAAGCGTTTGAATCCGGCTTGCCAGTTGCTTCCAAAGTATTAAATTTAAACTTTTAACATACAAACTGGCAACATGACTTGCAAGTAGTCGGAGTCAATCTGAGACAACCTTAAGTAGGTTTTCACATGCAGCGATCCAGACAATTATTATGCAGTAAAAAAAAAAAAACTGTAAAATTCTTGTGTAAAATACACCGCCTGGGATCGCTTTGTTTTTGCTCGGAAATAGAATAATATGCCCTCAAACGCTCCCTTTCATATGAACATGCACTGAGCACAAAGCTGAGAACAGGACTTGACAAAGTAAGGTGATAACTACTGTCACAGTACGGTTTAACTCTGCTTGGGGAATTCAGGTTTTGTTGAGCTGCATGTTGAGCACAAAGCTTGGGTTTGTTGAACCCCTTTCACAGTATATCCCCATGAGGCTGTCAGAAGAGCATGGTTACTTCAGATGGTGTTGACGTACCTTCTGGGGGGGTGTAGGCTCTTTGGTTGTTGGCGGCCAGTTGGGTTCTCAGACTGAACAAGTGGGCTTCGATGGCTCCGCGTTCCTGAGGAGCAAACAGAGACTCTCAGGGGGTGTTTTTTTTTCACAGATCAAGTTCATAATCTCACTTGATACTTGGGAGGTTTCTCCAGCATCCTGTAGGTCTTGAAGGCTGCCATGAGCACCTGCAGCTCTCTCACTGAGTTTGGAAAGGTTCGGTCGTTTAGGCGCAGCACCTGTAGGCACCCAAAAGCTCATAGACTCTCATGGCTCACTGAGTTATGTGGTCTTCTTACCATCGTCTGGATCCATTGCAGCAGATCACACACCATCTTTTCATAGTGGACCTTCATGGCGTCCAGCTCCATCAGCAAGCCCACCATCTGAAGAGACAGTCCACTCTTAAAGCTCAGACGTCCACAAACCAGCAGGGAGGAGTTCAAACATGGATCCATCAGCACACACATACACATGCACGCACACACACACACACCTTGTGGAGGTTCCATGTGGAACATTCTCTTCTGTACTTCCTCTTTACCCACAATCCACTGAGGCTGCTCCCCACTGACATACCTGACACCCCACCCCCCAGGTGTTCACCTCACTGGTGCTGATATCATCTGGTGCTGACCATCCTCTGATAACCACCTCATCAATTGAATGTCTAAACCCCGCCCACAAGGAGATGGTCACTATAGCAACGTGACATGACTGAAAAGAATCATGTCCTCCCCCTGTTCTTCTTCTGTGTGCTGCACTTCGACGTGTCTGTCTAATCCCGCTTTAATCCACACTGACAACTGGATTACATGACGTCACTGTGATCAAACACGACGGCCACGAGAGGTCAGCATTGGAAAGGGTTGTAGTTCTCTCCGCCACTAGAGGGCACAAAGTCCCAACGTTCTTGTTTTCTGTGCTCAGAGAGGCCCAAATTGAAGGTCAAGGACATAGACAATCTAGATTAGACTAAATAGTGCAAATTAGACTAAATCGTCCAAATGAAACTAAATGCCCACATTAAACTTGCTAGTCCAAATTATTGGCCTAAAAGTAGTATATTAATAGTTAAATGGTACTTTATATTAGACTAAGTAGTCCAAATCAGACTAAATAGTCCAGATTAAACTAAATAGTCATATTTACTGACTAGATACTCCAAATTAGACAAAATAGCCCAAATTATGAAAGTACAAAAATAGACTAAGTAATCCAAATTAAACTAAATAGTTCAAATTATTAGAGCAACATTTAGTATCATAATGTGGACTACTTTGTCATTTTTTGTCTAATTTGGACTGTTTAGAATAATTTGGACTACTTTGTCTAATTTGGTGGTCTAATAATAGTCTAATAGTAGCAGTAGTCTAATTTGGACAATTTAGTGACTAAATAGTCCAAATGAGGCTAATATTCCAAATTATTAGACTACCAAATTAGACAAAGTAGTCGAAATTAGACCAAATAGTCCAAATTATTTAAAAATAATCTATATATTTTTATATATTACTATATATTAGACTAAGTAGACCAAATCAGACAAACAGTCCAGATTAGTAAAGTACAATAAGAAGCAATCCAATTTAAACTAAATAGTCAAAATTATTAGAGCAAAATTCAGTATAATAATGTGGACTATATAGTCCAATCTGGAATTGTTAGTCTAATTTGGACTATTTTGTCTAATTTGGTGGTCTAATAATAGTCTAATAATACCAGCTAAATAGACTAAGGAGCTAATTAGACTAATAGTCCAAATTATTAGACCACCCAGTTATACTAACCAGTCCAAATTAGACAAAAAAAGTCCAGATTAGACTAAATAGTCCACATTATTATACTAAATACCGTACTGTAGTTCAAATTAGACTAAATATTCCAAATTATTTGCTAAATATTCAACATTAGATTAAATAATCCAAACTACACCACCAAAGTAGATTATCCATGCATCCATTTTGTGTACCGCATGCACTTCACTGTACCTCACTATGGTCGTGATCATAACCAGCCACACTCACATTCACACCTATGGACAATTTAGAGTCTCCAATTAACTAGCATGCGCATTTTTGGAATGTGGGAGGAAGCCGGAGTACCCGGAGAAAACCCACACATGGGGGAGAACATGCAAACTCCACACAGAGATACAAACCCACGATCTACTGACTGTGAGGGCAACATGCTAACCACTAGTCCACCATGTAGCCCCAAATTCTACTAAATAGTCCAAATTGATAGGCAACAAAATTAGACTAATAGTCCAAATTATTAAACTAATTAGTCCAAATTAGACTAAATCATCCAAATTAGACTAAATACCCAAAATTAGGCTAATCAATTTAAATTTGACTAAATAATCCAGATTAAACTAGGTAGTCAATGTTAGACTATGTAGTCCAAATCAGACTGAACAGTCCTAAATAGTGTTAATTATTAGACTTATAGTGTGTCTTTGTTGAATGGAAAGACGAAAGAAGTTAGCAAGTGTGTGCTGGAGGCTCAGACCTTAGCCAGCCTCTTCTGGACGGTCTGCTCCTGCTTGATCTTGGAGAAGTAATGGTAGTACAGAGACACGTAGGTCATGATGGACTTCTCGTCCGGGTGCGCCATGATGACGTCATCCACCTCCAGCAGCTGCATGATGCCCAGCGCTCGCTCGGCCACACTGAAGGCGTGATGGAGGTTGCCTCGGGCATCATCGCCATGGAGACGGCGGTAATCAAACAGGTCAGGCCTGGAAGGGTGGGTGGGACGACCATGTTAACGTGTGTGTGTGTGTGCATGCGCGTGTGTGCGTGTATGTGTGACCTGTGGGCATGGATGAGGGCGTTGAAGGCCAGGCCATCTCTCCAGCTGGATGAGAAGTCCTTCACATCAACGTTAGCGTAGCCTGACGTCTTCCGCTGACACCAGATTAGCAGGGCCTCCTTTGCCGAGCGTTGGACGCTGCTGGCTCCGCCCCCCACCTAGGAGAGGAGAGGAGGTGAGACGAGGAGAGAGGAAAGGAAAGAATGGCTGTCGATTGTTTTTTGGGGACCTCGTCCAGGTTGATGCATCCGATCTGAAACCGGAGGATGATGATCCAGAGCAAACCCAGGATCAGCGTGCGGTCCCCGTCCACCACATTCTCTGGACCAATCAAATCCACTCGAATCTACAGCAGATGATTATAAAGACGTTGTCTAGATGTCAAACGTGGTGAAACGATGCTGTAGTAATAAACGCCACCACACAGTAGCATTACACGCTGAGTTCTAGAATGACAGCGGTCACAACAGGCAGTCACCTTGGTCTTCAGGAAGTTGATGGCGACACTGTTGTTCTCCAGGAAGTGGACCCTCAGTTTACGACGGCTGGGCGGCGGCAGCGTCACTGTGGCGATGAGCTCCAGCAGCCGGATCAGAACCACACCGGTCTTAAGCTCCGTGTAAACGTCAGTCAGCTCCACGTTCTCCTGCAGGAGCACGCATTCGCATTGTGACCTCTGACATGCTGGCATTTGTAGCTAATGTGGCTACGCCAGCTAACAATTTGTTTGACATTTCCATCGGGGACAGAACAACAACATGGAATGGAATGTTTCCAGAAGAGTCCGTCAGGAAGTTCACAGTGAACAAATTTCACCTCCATCATCTGCGAGAGGCCTTCTGCTTCCCTCCAGCATTACATAACTTCCTAAAAGTGCTCACTTTAAATAGTTTACTGCTTACTTCACATATTTACTCTTCACTCCTAAAGGAACTTAGCACTAAAATAGAGACCTTCAAGCGCTTTGACATTTCACATCACATCCTCCTCCATTGTTTGTCTTCTTAAATGCTAAGTAGCTAAGTGCCATTCCACCAAATCAGTACCGTTTGCTTGTTGTAATGCTCTCAAAATAAACTTAAATTCTGTCTTTTTTCCAACTCCAAATCTGATACTCCACATATTATAACAAAAAAATGTGCATTGGTCCATCTCAGGAAACTTTGCTTGATTTTTGTTTCCTAAGCTAAGATGACTCTTATGTAACAGGAGAGACTTTTTAGCATAGAATTAGCAAATAAGTGAAGTATTTATGCTAACGGCATGTTGGCGCTAAGCACATTACAATGACTTAATTAAAAAATGTATTTAAAAAATAAATAACATCCGAGATGTGACAGGTGAGATTTTAACCCCTCGAAGTCATAGTTAAAATATCATTGAATATACAAAAAAATAATAAATGAGTGCACTGACTTTTGGCCATCCCGTGGCCTGCAAAGAATGATGATCCAGTGGCCCACGTGACTTGTAGAATATTTAACATTTTTCGGGGGGTCATGTGTTAGGGTAACAGGACCCAGGGGACATGACTAAAGTGACTCACGCGTATTCACTCCTCTGACCGTGCATCGCCCTGCCGCCGTTCGGCTGTAGCATTTTTGTATCCTTGTTAACACATTTTGCTTCTGTCGTCCTCCTCCTCGTCCTACTTCTTGAACCAAAGATTCATTTAGCCAGTTAGCTTCTTCTTCTTCTTCTTCTATTGTTTATAGCAAGCAGCTGAGTCCCCAGATGCCCAATAAAACAAAACTTCACATTTCAGAGTGGCCTTTTATTGTGGGCAGTCTAAGGCACGCCTGCGCACTAATCATGGTGTCTAATCAGCATCTTGGTATGGCACACCTGTGAGGTGGGATGGATTATCTCAGTAAAGGAGAAGTGCTCACTATCACAGATTTAGACAGATTTGTCAACAATATTTGAGAGAAATGGTGATATTGTGTGTGTGGAAAAGGTTTTAGATCTTTGAGTTCATCTCGTAAAAAATGGGAGCAAAAACAAAAGTGTTGTGTTTATATTTTTGTTGAGTGTATGTAGCTGGCTATTGTCTACTGTGGGTTCCTAATATGTTCGTACAGGCACATAAACACACACTAAGACTGGGTGAGGCTGCACATGTCTTCAAATCTCACATGAGTATACAACACCCTCTACTGGTAGCAGTAGTAAATACAATAACAGACACAGACAACAGAACACCGATAGATACACCACAAGGACACAGAACTCAATGCGCATTCATATGCTGCTAAAAAAAAATATCCCAAATTGCTCTTAAAAAATCTGCGAAACAGCAAATCCGGGAAAGGCGAAACACGACGTAGCGAGGGAACAATGTAGTTTAAATTAATCTTTTAACATGTCTTTATTAGGGCCCGTGATTCATCTGAAAATCTTAACGCATTAAAAAAATATTAACACAATTGTATTATATCACTAAGCTTGACCATCGTAGTCCTCCTGCGCGGATGTTTACGTTCCTCGAGTTGAAAGGTGAAAAGCGGGGAAAATGCATCCAGCAGTGATGAGTGAGGAGAAAGACCCTGGTCTGCTTCACAGGAAATTTCCATTTCAAAAGCTAAGTAAAGTAAGTCTGGATAAAAGTATAACTTTGCTAACGTTAGCAAGAACGCTAACAACGTGGGATCAAGCCGCGGTCGTCAAGCTACACTGGCAGCAGGCTCAGACTTATCAACAAAAAGACAACTAGGACCTCATATAGATAGCCACAGGTGACCCATTATATAGAACACCTTCAATGGGAACTGTTGAACAAGAATTCACAAACTGTGTGGAAATGAAAAGGCAACAAAGTTGGACCAGCTAGCCAAAGCTACGTTTGTTGCACTGACAGGAAACCACTGGACAGCAGGAAGCAACCATAACTACCTGGAGATAACGGCACTTCTGATCACAGTCGGCAGCTGCACTCATATGCAACAGTTGCAGTGAAATCGGAGGAAAGACATTTCACCGAAGCATGTGAATCGTCAGTTTCTTGATGTTGCTAAGGAGTGGGGGACGATAGACATGGTTACCACTATAGGGACAGATAGTGCTTGAAATATGATGGCAGCAGCCAGGAGTCTACCTTACGAGCACCTGCCGTGTGTTGCGCACATGCATTGCTCAGCAAATAAAGACATTGCATTGTCTTTATGTGTATAGCTGTTAAGTTTTACAATGCTGGTTTGTTAAATATTTCTTTATTCAAACACCATACCTGTACTACTTTTTATCTCAATAATAAATTCAAGCCAATTGTAGTACTGCAATAGATGGTCTACTTAATTTTATCAATTGACAGCACTAGTATTTATTAAATATGATGAAAATGGCACAGATTTTTTGGAATGGCCCCTAACTGGAGTGCAAAGGATGTAAATAAACTGTGACTAAGATGCTAACAGGAAATAAAGTACTGAAATAACAACTAGTCCAAGCTAGCTAAGAAGAAATAACGATGGTTAGCTTTAGCTTTATAGCTTTAAAGTTCACTTTGTGAGCTAAAAGACGACATTGCTGACAGTAAATAAATCAAAGGTTAAAAAGGTTAAAAAAAAAAAAAAGTGTGTTGACAGCAAACAGCAGCCGGAAACAACACAACATAACACGACATGCTGACACTACTTTGTTAGCATATGCTGTAGTCACATTTTACACCTCGGCTAATAATGCTGAAGGAACACACACACACACACACACACACATACACGTCCTCACCCCGTTCTTGGAGAAGACACTGTTCATCCACTTGGTGAATGTTTTTTTCTGGACCGCCATCCTCTGCTCTTGAAGTTCTCGGACGCGCCCGGCGCCGTCCTCATCTCCGTCCATCTTGACTGGCTGTGGGGTCAGTGAGGTCCAAGGTCATTCTGGTTCACTTTCCACAACCTTTATACTCAGACTTGAAATGTCTCCTGGATTTGAATACAGTGTGAGACAAGACTGCTTCGTGTGTGTCCACAGAAGACATGTCATGATATTTGTGATCTGAAGGTCAAAGATTAGCAAAGTGACTTTGGGTTCTGGATCCGTTCTGGCAGACAAGAACCTCTCATGGGTCAGTTGACCTCCAGCAGTCAACTGATTGGTGCTGATCGCGCAGTTTCACAAAATGCTGTAAAACTCCACATACACCGCTAGGACTACGAGAACTACGATAATGAAGACACATAGGACTACGAGAACAACGACTACTAAAAGACCTAGGACAACTAGGACCAGGACAACAAGGACTACGACAACTAGGCCAACAAGACTAGGACATTGTTGACAATTAGGAATAGGACAACTAGGATAACTAGACTAGCACAACTGCACTAGGACAAACAGCACTAGACTAGGCAACTACCACAACTAGCACCAGGACAACTAGGACTACAAAAGGTAGTTCTGGAGTCTGACTACACTTGGACAACTATATTGGGTCAACTAAGATTACGACAACTAGGGCAAGGTCAACTTGGACTAGACTAGGACAACTAAGACGAGTAGGACAAGAGCATATCCTTGAGGGGAAGGTAGGTCGCTGTGGACCACAATAAGTGTCCTCAAATGTTAGCACAGCTGTGACCTGCAGACTCGTCCATTTGAGGCCGCATCTCACGCTGAAGACACCTGCTGAGTCCATACTTGGACTTGCTGAACTGCTGTCTAAACATCTTAGAAGAAGTGGAGGCATGTACAACTCTACTGGACCCGAAGTGGTTCCGAGTCATTCAGCAGTTTTATCTTACAAGCATTCTGTCTATTTTATTCGTCAACAAACGGACAGAACCGCAATAGAACAATAGAACCACGGTCCAGATGCAATAAAAAGCTTACAAAAGATTCTTCTTACCTGTTCTTCACACAGTGGTCTATCCCAATAGCGTGTGTGAGTAACCTTTGAAGCAGGTTTTACAGCACGAGCACCTGACGCACCACCTGAGGCAGTGTCAAAGTTCATGTGTAATAAGTGAACATCCATTAACCTTAATGCGTGCATGTGACGTGCATGTGACGTGCATGTGAGTGCATTTGATGAAGAAAAAGAAAGAAACTGTAATAAACGGACTTTATTTTTGAAATGATAGACAGGAAGAGGAATTAGGTTGACCTTTGACCTCGCCATTCTGTCACTTTTTCCTGAAGGAGGTCAAAGGTCACGGCAGATTACCGCCGACTTCTGCTCCTAGTGTTGTGAGTTGCCTTGGAGTTTCAAAATAAGGCACTTCAAACAGGAAGTTGTATGCTGGGCTCTTTCCCAATAAAAGCATGAAGGCACAGGACATTGCATTGTAGCCAAATAAAAGGACACAATGTGTCAGCAAACTTTGACCTGAGCAGAAGTCCTAGTCCTCGCTGTGGTTATACATGGCGTCCGCCGTGGGGTCTTTGCGGTGGGCGGGGGGCACCAGGTGGAGGGGGAGCTCTGCAGGAAGCTCGTAACCTTCAAGTTTGACCTTGATGAGGTGCTGAGCCAGCGCGAACTCCTCGTCGTCCAGCATGCCGTCGTGATCGCAGTCGGCCAGCTTCCAGATCTTTCCCAGCACCGTGTTGGGCAGCCGCGAGTTCATCATTTCCTTCTTGGCGTTGACGCCACTGATCTTGCCGTTTACAGGCATCAGAGTGTAGAAGATCTCGTCATAGCGGTGCTTGTCTCGGTTCACGATCCAGTCGTCGGCGTCGGCCCCGGCGCTGATGCCCTCGCCATAGCCCTGACCAAACGGCCCGTCTTGGGAGCCCTCGAAGGCACCTCCGGAGACCATGGCAGGTGGCTGCTTGGACTCCTCGTCTCGGATCATGGACATCAACCCGGAAATCTTGTTGGCCAGCATCTTGTCCACCGACTCCACCAGCTTCATCTTCAGAGACGGGAACTTGCTGAAGTCGTAGTGCTGCAGCATGTCCTGAGGAGAAACACGAGCTGTCACTCACGCTCCCCTTTCACCTCCGAGCCCGCCTACCGGCTCACCTGCATCTTGGAGACGTTTGGGAAGTCTCCTGGGCTGATGTGGTGCTCCCTCTGCAGGATGCTGTAGATCTCTGGCAGCCTCATGATCAGCTCTTCCTTCTTCTTTTCGCGTCCGAACAGTGACGGCATCTCCTTCTTCAGGTAGCTGATGATGTAAGCGTGTACCTGTGGCAGCGAGGGTCAAGGCAAGAAGGAAGGAAGATAGTCATGATTCATCACAACACATTAAAACACAATCAACTGCGTTATCAGACATGGTTTGTTTGGACACGGAGTGGGGGGGCCTCCGGACATTCCAGAAGGTTCCACCAACATTTCCTGTCTCACCTTGGCCAGCCGCGCCCTCTTGATGAGGTCATTGAGTTTGCGGAGCGCCGCGTTCCTCGGAAGACTCTGGATGTCTCGGAAAAGATCCTGAGACTCCGCCTCAAACAGACGCCTGAAGCGAGAGAGAGCGTCATAGGTTCTGACGGTGCTGACGCAGCGGGACTCCACCCTTACCTGTTCTCCGTGTTCTGCAGCGGTTTGGCCCAGAAAGATCCCAGGTATACCCTCACAACTTCAGGAGTGTTGATCACCTTCCCCAGTGACCACATGAGAGCGCCGTACACCCTCATCAGCTGCTGCGTGTCCACCTGGGGGCAGAGAGGACAGGTGAGGGGAAGCTGAAGAACAGGTGAGCGACAGGCAGTGGAGGGGCTGAACTCACCTGGTCAGCCTTGTTTAGGACCACTCGGATCTTGTCGTCTTGGCCTTTGAAGGCTTTGATGGCCTCTGAGAACTCGTCAGAAATATCCAGTTTGTGGGCATCAAACAACAGGATGATGCGGTCCACCCGCTCACCGAACCAGCGCAGGACCTCGGCAAAGTCGTAACCTGCCGACCACATAAATAAGATGCCTTCTTGTCACCACGGCAACCACAAACAACCCTAAAGACAACATGCTCACCTTGACACAATACAAAGATAATGCTCAAGTAAGACGCTCTCCAATTAAAACCCCTATTAAGTTAACCACACAGTCTCGCATAGACACCGGGTGCATTTTCAGCAAAAGCTAATTAGCACAGTCACGGTTGTAGGAAACCTCCTTTTATTAATTCCACAAGATGGAAGTGGCTGCTTCTGAAGTATCATGAGTGGTCAGCAGGCAGCAGCTTTTGTCTAGCTCTGCATGCGCTTTAAAATGTTGCTACTCATCTGTCAGTGTGAGCGTCATGCGTGTGATCGGCTTACATGCCGTCATTTACAATCATTTCATTAGCACTATTAATACTAAGTCAAAGGTTTGCTCCTTGCAGCTTTTACAACATTGGTTCTATTGTGGCTGTGTTTTTATTCATAAATGACATATGTGGTCAAAGAGATACATTTCCACTAGCTATCATTATTAAACTTAACTTGTCTTAAATAATGATTTTGTACTCCAAAATAAATGCTTCATCTTTGATGAGGACTAATAAATAATGTGGAGGTAATCCATTTCACTTTTTTTAACATTCTTATTTGTTATACAAAGGTAAAAAGAAGTTAAGCTGTGCTAACAGTTAAAACAAAAAAATAATCTTAGCTTGAATGAGGAATAATAAATAATTTTGTATATAATGTATTTTGTAAAAAAACATTCTTATGGGCCATACAAGTGTAAAAAGCGGCATAGCAGTGCCAAAAGTAAAATAGTAAAAAAAAATATATATATATATATATATATATATATATATATATATATATATATATTTTTTTTTTTTTTACTAAAATAGTAAAAAGTAAAAATAGTAAAAAAAAATATTAAAAATAGTAAAAAGTATATATATATTTTTTTTTACTAAACTTGATCTTATTTTGTGGCTAGAATTTATTGTCATATGCACAGTAAAACAGGTAGTTCTGCTATGCAATGAAATTCTTGTTCTGTTCATTCTCCCAAAAAAAGAAAGAAAACACAAGAAAGAATAAGAACATCAGAAACATAAATACCAACAAATTAAGCAACAACAACAGGAGAGACATTAATACAAATAAATAAATAAATAGTGCTATGAGTGTGTGCGTGTGTCGCGTGCGGCGTGTGTGAGTGCTTCGTTGAGAAGCCTGATGGCCTGTGGGTAAAAATGTTATGTTTGGATCAGGTGTGTTTGTTTGACACATGAATAGAATCTTTCCTGTACTGGACAGTAGTGCAAATTATTATTATTTATTATTAACCTTTATTTAACCAGATAAAAAACCCGTTGAGATCAGGATCTCTTTCACAAGGGCCAAGAGGTCATCAGCACACGGCACACGTGATAAATATACAAATCTAAGCGGGGACAATATACAATGTATATGAACACACATACTTTGTAAAGTGCAGGTATTTTGTGCTAAATACATAAAAAGCTATTGAAAAACAAAGGCACTGTTCTGTGGTCTCACGCTCTTTGTTCAACAGCAAGGACCGAAAGGCTCCAAACGGGCTAAGTTCTGAGAGCTTCAGTTCAGCCTGTAAAAAATTCCACGCTGTGGGGGCTGCAAAGCTGAACGCTCTCTTCCCCGGTTCAGTTCTGACACGAGGAACAGAGAGATGGAGGATGTCACAAGACCACAAGGCATAGTGACTTTCAGTTCTCTGAAGTAAAGTACTTAAATATGTTGGAACTAAGCCAAGCAGAGCCTTATAAATCAGGATCAGCCAATGCGTATACCTGTGCTCACTCAAAGAGGGCAGTCCTGATTTCACATGTAAGTCACAATGATGTGTAAGGCGGCCATCACCAGTGACAAACCCCAAGGCACTGTGATAAACACTTTTTAAAGATTGGAGACACTTGAGAGGAGCACCCATACACAGCACATCTCCGTAATCAATCAGAGGGAGAAATGGAGCTGAAACGAGCAGTCTCCTGGCTCTGAGTGGAAAAACAAGTTCTATTTCTATAATAGAACCAGAGTTTCACCCTGACTTTGGAAACTAACTTTGCTATGTGTGCTAGGAAAGCTCATGGTCAAGAAGGAACCCCAGGTATTTGTAATTAGGGACCAGTTGGTATATTTACTGGTAACGCACTAGAATTTGAAAAGACCATGAGCTTGTTTTTTTCTGTATTTCAAACCAATTTCAGGGCCCTCAGACAAGACTGAACAGTATTAAAAGCAGCTTGTAAAAACTCAAAAGCCTGAGTTAGTGAGGGTGAACAGCAATAAATAATGGCATCATCGGCGTAAAAATGATAAAATGCATTTGACACATTAGTACACAAACTGTTGATATACAGTATACCGGTAATGAAAATAAAATGGGTCCCGGAACTGATCCTTGGGGCACCCCTTTAAACAAATCCAGAGTAGTGGAGGTGGATCCTGCCACCTGCACACACTGAGTTCTGTTGGTTAAGTAATCAGAGAAATTGCAAACATTAACAGGCTTTGTCATTTCTGGCTTATGAACAATAATCAAAATGTAGTTCTGAAAGCAAGTGTACTGTGAAAAAACACTAACATTAACGACTGTGGCTGTAGGAAAACTCCTTAATTCCTCTTTGACTGAGGTCATTTCATATTTAGGAATAAGCCTCCTTCATGAGCTCAGTGTTGCTCTTCTTCATCCATTAATGATGAAGATGGTGTCAACTTCACCTGCTGCCAGAGTGTGTGTGTGTGTGCATGCGTGTGTGTGTCTATTCCAGGATGCTGGGTGGCTACTCACATGTTCTATTTCCTCTTTCAGGGTAAACGCCTTCAGTCAAACAATCCTGCTTCCTCTTTCAACACCGTGCATGTGGTTTGAGTGCAAAGCAGTCAGTGAAAAATAACAAAATATAGTGTAACCTTGGTTAGCGTGTATTATTTTTTCGGTTAACGTTGAAAATGTAAGCAAAAATTGTCCTTGGTTTGCATACATTTAGCGCACAACGTGGTGTGTGTCTTGTCATGTTATCAATGTAACGATTCATCCACTACATCAATGCATCGATTTATAGCCCTATGATCCAACTACATCGATCTGTTTCTTTGGCACTTTTAATGATAAAACTTTACTCGTGTAAGAGTTTGATTTGGCTTAAGTTGATTAGTCATGCCTGTTGAGTGGGCCGCACGGATGACGTCATGTAAAGGCCACTGTTGTGGTTACAGTGTGGTTGGCGCATGTGGAGTCGAATAAATGGAGCAGACACGTCCTCTCTAAAGACCACACGTTTGTGAGTTTTTGTCCTGTAAAGAGTGACTATAGGCACCCTCGGTTGCTACACTCGATACAGTCTGCCTGTGATGTCATCGCCACGCTTTATACTGGAGACATCGAGTCATACAAGTCAATCTCATTTATCAAAATGCTGGCATTTGCCACTTTCTCCGGTTCCATTATTGAGGTGAGAAACACTATCGAATTCAAGAAATAACTCATGGCAAAACACAAGGTGGTGTTGAAGAGGAAGGTGGTCCACATTGTGTCTTTTTTTTTTCTCGGTTAGCGTCCGTTTCGGTTTCCCTCTGGAATGAATTAATGACGCTAACCAAGTTCTAAATTAAAGTAAAATAAAGTACAATAAAGTCAAATAAAATAACTCCACCCTCATGTCACACATGTTTACTCCACCCAGTCCAGCACTAATGAAGCTCAGTGGCCATCACCATGGAAACCACTCATGTTGCCAAAGAGGACATGGAGGCGGGGCTTGTATCAGGAGTCAGTTGTCACACACAAACAGTAGCAGCTTTGCAGAGCGTCCTCTACTGTTCAGGACAATGCTGACCACCATGTTTACTGTGCAGCTGTGATGATTGCACTTCTGTCAGTGTGTGTGTGTGTGTGTGTGTGTGTGTGTGTGAGAGTGGGTGTTGAGCATCTTCAGCAGAAATTCAGCTGAGCTCCTCTAAATATTTCCAGATGTTGGCAAGGCCCCCTCCCCCATCCTCCCCTTACAATAATACATCCTCCCTCCCCCATGACTCCACCCGCCCTGCTGAGGCCCTAACTGATTATGTCATCACGCTGGGCAGCATGCACTTCGTCCACTGACAGAAGATAAAGGAAACACACACCTCTGCTGATGCGCTGCTTCTCTCCTGACAGGATACCAGGTGTGTCAATGATGCTGATGCTCTGAAGAACCTGATTGGGCATCTGAGAGCAGATGAACCTGAACAGACACACACGCACACACACATTTAGCTCCTATGAAGAGCATGTTGTTATCTTATCCCTTATAAATGTAACATTTAAGACAGCATATCATGATTTTTTCAGCATACAGTATTTTCAGAGTCCAAGCCGTATAAAGCTGAATGCTTATTGCAGGGGTGTCCAACTACTACTTCCATAGTTCACCGTGAATAAAGTATCTATCCGTATTAGTAGGCAGGATTCCCAAAACGTGCACACCGCTCAGTGATGAATAAGCTCAAATAGACAGCCCAAAAGACCGGATTTGTCATTTTTCAAGTTTCCCAAAAACAAAGACAGGTATGTGTCATAAATACGTTGTAGATTTATAACACTGGCATTTTGTAAATAAATGGGACACTTAGGCCTGTCACAATAATCAATAAATCGATTAAAAATGTTAATAATTATGACACTCTCGATAAATTGACATGTGCATGTACAGGTATGTGTCTGTGTTTCATCTGCTCATTGCTCTGTACCACACATGCTGGATGACAAGAGGGTTCGTTCTGCATCCGTCTGTGCGCATTGATTGTATAGTGGAATGAACGGAGAGAGTGAACCCTCCTGTCCTCTCATTCAGCCTCTTTGTGGAGGTGGAACTACTAGGGAGGGGGCACAGGGTGCTAGCACCAAATTAGCCTTGTAAGAAAGCATATGCTAACATGAATGAAGGCACATAAGCAATTGATTCTAAGGAGAACTCAACAGCCCCATTGTGGGAATATTTCAGTTTTAAATAGAATGAACAACGATGAACCGATATGTTGCATTTGTTCGAAAGTAGTGACAAGGAAAAAGGGGAACATGACCAACTTGCGCCGAGAGACGAAGCGGCAAAAACAATCCTCGTAGTCCTGCAGAAAATTATGTGAGAACTGCAACACCTCGGGAGAAAGTGCCGGCCAGGCTTTGAGCTTCACAAGCCTGCCACCCCGTGTGCCCCTGTCTATACGTTTTCTTGGGAAGCAACGGCTCCTCCGGCAACAGGAACTCTGGCACGTCAGCCAGGTAAAAGAGACACGGTTTGTTTGGCTGCCCATACTCTTTTTTCGCACAGGCGGCCACAATGTCCTGGACTTTAAGTCATTCCTGACAATCATACACCAGCAGAGTCAATGGTCCTCACAAAAAATTATAAAACAAAGATAAAACCAATCACAGTGAACTGAGGGAAGTGGCGAGCCAGACAGGCTTATATTATGTCATATAATACATTTGAAAAATTGTCTACAAAAAATGTTGATAATATCGATTATCAACGATAATTTGTAGCACAATAATCGACCAGCAATTTTTTTTTTATCGTGATAGGCCTAGGGACACTACATGTAGGTCATACTTGTTCAGTATACTGGATTCTTACACATTTATCCTCAAGGTCCTCATGTTGAGCATCATCTTGAGGATGTAGGGCTGCATACATTAATCAACGTATAAACATTAATTCTTTCCAATTACATTCATTCATGTCACCAAAATGTATGCACTGCGCATAACTCTGCTCAGAGCAAGCGAATACATTGTACCCCGCCGTGCACCTAGCCCCGCCCAGCTCGTTTTCTTACTAGGATGGCGTGCTCCAGTGCGTACTTCACTCTATTGCATGCGCTTTAAAGTCTTTGGTCCAAAGTGTGACCAGTGACTATTTGCAACCCGCATCTTATTTTTTCTTGGCTCACAGCATATTCTAAGAATATGAAGAGAATATGAATGAATGAATGAATGAGTAAAGTAAAGTAAAGTAAAGTAAAGTAAAGTTAAATAAAATCAAAATATGAAAAGAACTCTCTCACTGCTCACTGGCAGAGTATGTTAGCTTCCTGTTAGTTCACTGGAAGCTTCCTGTTAGCTTCCAAGATGAATATGTTCTTCAAGGTCATACTCTTCCAAGAAGAGTATGTTAGCTAGGGTGACTTTAGAGTTTACTCCACAGATACATACAAATATTACTTCAAAATCTCTGGAATTAAATAACAATAGCATTAACTTGGGATGCTAAGAACGATCCGCCACCGATCAGTATCGTCCGATTTCTGGAAAAAAAAAAAAAAAAAAAAAAAAAACACGTGATGGGTTTATGCAGATAAATGCCTTTCAAAGCCGATCACCAAAACTAATCAGCGTGCGGCGGCACACCCAACATGTCTGCCAACACCAGTATTGAGTCGACAAGGGACGCACCAAGTCCCGCATTGTCGCGAGAATCAAAACTAGTCTGTAAAACCTCAATGGCTTCAGTTTGACAGCTTGGAACAGGCTATGCCAATCGATGCCAGCGTGTTTGATCACTCCCTTATCAAACCTATTGCCGTTCAACTTTCTTCTATCTTTGTTTACACATTTTGCCAAGCTGTCACTGGCGGCAGATATCTAGTTAGAGTTATCCACCTAGTTTCTGATCTTCAAACTCCAAAGTGACTTTTTACCACAGGGACATTTTTTAAAACAAACAAGCGATACGGGTAGTTGGGAGCTCGTTTTTGTCCCAAAAGGAAGCTACAAGTGGATATCACGCTCTTGGGGTACATACTAACTTTTAAGTGTCACTGAACAATTTTTTACGTCTTGTCCTCAAAACACTATTTGTGTGTTGTAGTTTAATGAACATTAACACATAGTGCGTCCAGCCTTATGATGGGGACATTATCACAGGAAGTCCCCTATCTCGCCAGCTGATTTTGAGTAACTCACCAAAAGGGTCAAATAATATTTGCTTCAACTCTTAATTTTCATTATAACTGTTGAATTTAGACTTCATGCCTTTATATAATGACAAATGAGCACAAACAGCATAAAGACGATGGCCACACTGTTTGAGTGGAGATCTGCTTGGTAAATAAAGTAGTGGACAGTTTAAATGTTGCCAGTCATAAATAAAACACAAATAGTTGACAGCTGGAATAAGTGCTGAAATTTGGACACCTCTGCAACCTGGACACTGAATTTATTTTGTTTTAAGTTGAGCAGGACAGATTTCTACTTAATCAATATATTTATTTGGATGATTTTAATCTGTTAATTTTGTTATTTTTAACAAAAAAATTAATGATTGAACAATTTATTTCTCATGTATTCGTATTGCTCCAAAACGTGCATTAAATTAAATTCAGGTTTGTGTCAAATAGTACAAAAATTGTTTCACACAAATAAAAACAATAAATAAATCTACCCAAAAGTTTCTTTTTAAATAATTACCTATTCGCCAGGCGCCCTTGGAATTGTCTAATGGCACCCCTGGCCACTAAGCACTCATCATAAATAAAGTGAAAAAGCTACAGTTCATACAGGTATCGGTATGGGTATCGGCCGATCTCATAGATGATTGGTATTGGAATCGCTGGCATTAAACCGTGATTGGAGCATCCCTAGAAATAATGTCTCTTCCGTATTACAAGAATTGGCCTGTAGGAAAATAATTACTCTCTTTTCAAGTCTTACTGGACACATAAATAACTGGAAAGTATGACAACCCAGCCCTATTGCCACTAAATTTAATGGCCCAATAAAAACAATGAAAACCAGGACATTTACATACTTTCTAAAAAATAAATAAATAAATAAAACGAGGCAGCCAGGTTAGGACGTGAAAACAGGGCATGTCCTGGGAAAATAGGATGTTTGGTCACCAAGAAGCATATGTTAGCTTTCTGTTAGCGCCCAAGAAGAGTATGTTAGCTTTCTGTTCATTGCCAAGAAGGGTATGTTGGCATCCTGTTAGCTCACTGGAAGACGTTAGCATCCGGTTAGCTTCCAAGAAAAGTATTCTAGCATATTGTTAGCGCCCAACAAGAGTATGTTAGCTGATTGTTAGCTCCCACAAAGAGTGTTAGCATCCTTTTATCTTCTATGAAGAGTGCGTTAGCATCCTGTTAGCTCCCAAAAAGTATATGTTTGCATCCTGTTAGCTTCATAGAAGAGTATGTTAGCGTCCTGTTAGGTAACAGACATATGCCATTAATTGGAAGCAGTCAACACACACACCCACTCACACACACACCATGATGATTAAAACACAAACACAAGGTTTCAAACAAACTGAATGACCTTAAAGGAACAATATGTAACTGTAGCTTTAACATGAACGCTAGCAATGAGGAGAGTGTGGTTGACATGGTGACCATTATGGCCTACTTTCGTGGTCTGCAGTATTGGTGGACCAGCCAGGTCAACTGTGATGCTGTGGTAGCCTTGGTGCTTGCATTTACAGTTGTGTGTGGTAAAATGATGAGGCACTGAGGTTAGCATGTTCATCATCAGCGTAGCGTCTTGAGCGTGTTTGAAATAATGTCCACACGAAAGCAACCTCCCGCTCACCTCACCCGGTCTTCAATGGGACCATAAATCGTGTGGTGGCGAACGGCCGGCTGGTAAAGGGAAAGAAAAAAACGTGTGACGCACAAAGACTTCCCCCTGGAAACAATAAGTCATTATGGGGGAGTCGTCACTGACAAGATGGCTGAAGGGAACGCCCTGCATACACAAGTGGGCCTCGGGGGTCCAAGCGCTTTCCCCTTCCTTGCCGCTGCCCGTACAAATATTTCTGGACGCAGGAAGTATGTTCAGACTTTTCAGCTAAATTTAACACTGGAATGTCCACGGCAAGGTTCACGTTAGAGGAGCCATGATGTCACGTGACCTTGATTGACGTGTGGCGTTTACCTGTTGAGGAAGGAGTTGCCGAAGGCGTTGAGCTTTCTGAAGGGTTTCTTGGGGTCGACCACCAGGGCGTTGCCGGGGACGATGCCCTCCGTGTCGCCGTACATCACAGCGATGAAGCCGTCCGTGGTCGGCTCCGGTCCGATCCGCATCCCCGGAAACTCCTGCTCCAGCAGGTACCTGAAACCACAACCTCCGGTCAGCCCACAAAACAGGAAGCACTTCAAGACACACTCACTTTTTCTGTTTGTCTGAGAGACGAGGTGCACGTGGACGTCCTTCATGACGACCTCTTGCACCGAAGGGAGGAGGAAGGAAAGGGGGGGCTAAAGTGGCTGCCAGGGTGAGTTCCTGTTTGGTTGGCTGTGACATGGACATCACAAAGAACAGCGTCTGAAGTGTCAGCCATTGTTTTTAAGTGTCAGCTGATTACATGACTTCATGTGCTGCACTTAAACTGCATGCTAACAAGGAGGACGCCAGCAACACACTGGAAACTAGTGATGGGTGATAAGTACTTTTTAGACATTTTATTACTTTAACGTGTATTTTATATAACATATTAGTCATACCAAATTACAGTACTCGTGTGATATACCGATAACGCGTAATCAATGTACCCATCACTCCTGGAGGCTTGAGGGAACTTTAAATCATGATGCCACGCCCCCCACACAGCATGAGCTGCCCAATCAAAAGACGCGAGTGGCAAATAAAGGTCAAGGGTTAGCTTAGCCTCTACTAATAGGGGTGTCACGGGACAGCCAACTCACAAGATGAGACGATACAGGAGAGTGGGTTTACGAGAAGAGATGTGATTTTAACATTACTCTTAAGAAAAGTACCGTGAAAAAAATATGACTGGACAAAAAAGATTTCATTTAACCGAGTCACAAAAGAATGCAGGTGCGTTTTGAAATGTTTATTGTCCCACAAATGGATGCTAAACAATATTGTTAGCATTTTTTGAAACCAAATAACCACTAATGATAATAATAATAATAATAATAATAATAATAATATCATAATGATGCAATATGTCCTTTAATGTCAGTTTTCACTCTGTAAAGTTGTGGAATTGGTGTTTGTGACATGTATTTTCTCACAGGCAATTCGTACTGTCTAATGTTTGCAGCATTTCTTGAAATGCTGACTTTCCAAATGTATTAAAGAGCAGCATTTCTTTAAACTACACTCTCTCTGGACGCACACTGTTTTCCGCAATTCAGTGTGTGTTGAACTGGGTCGGGTGGATGTGTTTGAGGTGGGCAGCTTTGTTTTGTTGCCTTTTATGTTGCCACCACTTCGAACAAATTCGGCATACTGGCTCGTTCGTGTTGATGGGCTCCTTGCTCATTACCACAGGGGAGCTGTGGCATTTGGCTTTGTAATCAAGTTTTCCCTCCTAATGTCTACTATGTTGCCTTGCATTGCTCCTAATGAGGGTCCATTCTTTTGCTGAGTGCATGCTAGCGGGTGAGAAATTAGCAAACAACAGAAAATGTAACATTGAAAGACATTTTCAAAACAAGCACTCAGCTTTTTCGGAAAAGTACCCAACCGCAGATGGGTGTAAGGGAGCGATTTCAGGACTACTACAGAAGGTTGAGCAAACATACTTTCAAGAAGTGGATGAAGGCTTCAAACTGAACAACAGCTGCTAGCGTACACTGGAGATCCAAGGAGGAGGAAGCCATTCACAGATGGAGAGTAAATGAAAGAATCGTTCAGAAAAATATCACAGCATCTATTCTCTGAATTTAAAAAATACACAACAAATTATTGCTAATTATTCAGAAAATGAAAGAAATGCTCCTCCCTGCAAAGACAGTGAAGAACAGGACCAACAGAATGGCACCAAACATCACCAGTAGGCAAATTGACGACATTCATTCAGTTCATATTGAATTGCCTGTGCTGAGTCACGTGATGTGAATGATCATGAGCAGACACACTGATGTGCAGATACTGTATTTGAACTCTGATGGCCTTTTTTTATGTTAAAGTTGGCTACGTTTTAATTTAATTTTACGCCAACACGGGGACGACTCAAAAAAGCCTACATAGTTCAGCGTTGAAATTATTTCAACTCATTCACTCATTCACTCTGCACTTCTGTTAGTTGAATCCTGTTGTTGCAACAGGTAAAATTGGAAAAAGCTTAAAACGTTTAAAAGTTTATAAGCTGTGTGATGTTTTGCAGCTCCGGACCATTTTTCTTTACTGGAAGACGACGCAAAATGGCTCTTTTGATGCTAAAGGTTGCCGACTCCTGGTCTAGGTGAAACCAATGCACAGAGTGAACTCTCTCCCTGCCTGTTTGGAAGCAAGAGACGAGGAAAACAGACAAGCATGCACATGGCAAATATATGGAGGCCAGCAAAATTAACCAATCCATTTTCATTTGTGATTTACTTATTTATTATCGCGAGACAGGTTTTTTCTGAACAAGAAATCTCGTCTCGTTTTGATCTCGCGAGATCTCTCTCTACTAAATAGCTCACATGATTTTGTCCTTTTGGTTTCCATGAATCATAGCATTCCTGGGAGCAGGGTGGGGCCACCACACACAAACACACACACACACACACACACACACACACTCGCTCAGCTCATATTTCTCTGCAGCTTGCAAAAGCACGGTTGGATCTGCTGATGGTTTGCTGCCAAACTATTTACACACAAACACACACATACTTGGGTGAAAGCACGTGCACTTCACTTTTGTGTATAAGGTTCAGACATGACATTTGGGGTCAACACAGGATGTGGTGGAACAGACAGGAAGTACGAGTGAGTTTGTGTGTGTGTGTGTGTGTGTGTCCAAACAATGCCACACAATGGTTACAAAAATGCAAGAAATCAAAAATGTCACAAGGGGTCACTCAGGTCAAATGACACTGGTTTCAAAATCAGACACGTGTTCATTTTTTGGTAGGAAACGTCACGTCCTGTGTTTCTCAGCTGCGACTGCTGATGAGCAGAAGATGGACACCCAGAAGCGAAACACGGTCATGTCACTATACCAAACTCCCATTGGAAAATATCTCATTCATCACGTTTACGCTAACTGCTCTGTCCTTGTACATTTCAAACACAAACTCGGTGTAAATATCATCGTGCAAGATGAGTGTTACGTTCGGCGTGTATATAATAAATGTCAGGTGTCACTGTGGACCGTATGTCAACTTGCTTTCATCTTGCCACAGCAGTTGTTTGCGGAAGTGCATCAAAGAGGGGCGTAGAGAAGGCGACGCAACAGGATCTATACTTTTAACATTTCTAACAACTAACGTTGTTTGGTATCATTTGAACAGAACCGAATATTAAGTTATTCCGTTGTTACGGGATGATGTTTTTGATTCTTGCTTTACAACACGGGTTATGTTGACGTTTAACAGGACACTTTAAATGTGGGTTTATACTGCGGTGTCTGGCACTAGCCCCAGTCCCAACCACTCGTCGTACGAACCTGATGAAGGTGGTCTTCCCGGTGGAGTACTGTCCCACGAGAAGCACCATGGGCTTGCTCTGGAAGTCTGCGGGCTCCAAGGCAGGAGAGTGGAAGTCATGGAAGAGGTAGGTCTCTTCCAGGGGGAGCAGTTTCTTGCTGTAGAGGCTCTGCAGACCCTCCGTCACCGTCTGGTACATTTCGCCTTCCTTGTTGCGGCCGCCCTGCTCCTGCTTGACCCAACTGAACATCGCCGAGGCACACCAAGAGGAACCAAAAGGAGAAGAAAAAGAGGAAGACAACCTCCCTGTTTCTTCCAGGCACGCAGGATGTTGGAGGCTGTTGGAGGCTGTGACTGACAAACACCGACTGTGACTGCGGCACCTGAGGGCGTGCACACGCCGCGCAGACACTGCCTCCTCTGTCACGCTCTGACCTCACCTGCAGGCTCGGCCTCCCACCCTACACACACACACACGCAAGCACTCGCTCGCGCACTGTGGCAGTTTTCAATGGAGGGGTTCTGTCAACTTAAACTTTTTTTCCTTCGCACCTACGTCACATTGAGGAATCACGTAACAAAACACATGTATGAATTATGTAATGTTCACAGCAGACAGCAATAATTAATCACGCCTGCTTTCAACGTTGTGAGATTTCAAGAAGAAACCTAGCGGCCTGTGGCGCCCTCTGCTGGACACAAACGAGAAGACAACTGACAGGTATTATAATGAAAAAATAAATAAAACTGCTCTTTTAAACGCCGTACTTAGTAAAGATACATCCATCAATTTTTTATGCCGCTTATCCTCACTAGGGTTGCGGGGGTATGCTGGAACCTATCCCAGCTGACTTTGGGCGAGAGGCGTGTTACACCCAGGACTGGTCGCCAGCCAATCGAAGGGCACCAATCGAAGGGCACATATAGACAATCAACCACACAACCATTCATACCAATTAACCTAACATGCATGTTTTTGGAATGTGGAATAAATATATACTGCTAAAAAAAATACAGGAACACTTAAAAAACACATCAGATCTAAACTGGGGGGGGAAATGATCTTGAATATCTTTCCTGATAATAATTGGGTGATGTATTAGTAACAAAATGATGCCACATAATTTGATAGAAATTTAAATGATCACCCTATAGAGGAGGGAAATCAAAGACACCCCAAAAATGAAAGTGAAAAAATTATGCAGCACACTGGTCCATTTTGCTAAAATGTCATTGTAGCAACTCAAAATGATTCTCAGTAGTTTGTGTGGCCCCCACGTGCTTGTACGCATGCCTGACAACATCGGGGCATGTTCCTAATGAGACTACGGATGGTGTCCTGGGGCATCTCCTCCCAGATCTGGACCAGGGCATCAATGAGCTCCTGGACAGTCTGAGGAGCTACCTGGCGGCACCGTATGGACCTAAACATAATGCCCCAGAGGTGTTCTATTGGGTTTAGGTCAGGTGAACGTGGGGGCCACGTTTCGATTGAAAAACGAAACTTTTTCGTGCATGAAGCTTCTACTTGAGTCGGTAATTTGGCCGCTATATGCGGTCAGATATTGACCAAGGGAGACAAAATGGGTGGCCACTGGCCGTGTTGGACAGGTGACTGCTATACACAGGGTCTATAACAAGAGCTCTCTGTTGTTTGTATCCTCCATATTCCTTGTTGTCATGGTAATGTCATCTTTAATATTTATCTAGATTGTTGATGTCTTTGACAAAAAGCATTCTTGCTTCTCCTGGGCCTCTGTTTAGCTTGATGTAGATTTTACCGTTGGTGCGCCAAGTGCTTTGTATCTTTCTCTGCTTCCTGAAGCCTTGTGCTTTCTTGGCAATGTCAGCCAGCGTTGCGTTTTCACAGATGCTCTTTCATATAGACGTTTGTGCCTCTCAAGCTTCTTTCCCTGTTTCAGCAGTGCAGTTTTGAATTCCCTCTTGGCAAACTTAACGATGATGACAGGTGTGGTGTTGTTTCTGCCATATAGTGGGATGCAAGTATTGATGGTATTGATATCTGTGTCCACTTCCTTTGATTGTAGGAAATTGGCTATTTGTTGCTTTGTATTGTATTGTATTGTATTTGTACTTATTTGTACGTATTTATCCCAGCAAGCAAGCAGCAAGCAAGATACGCAAGTAAAGAGTACAGTGTAAAGAATACATAGTGACTACAACATGGTTCAGGTGGTGCAGGTGTTGTAGAGCCTGACAGCGGTCGGTATGAAGGACCTGCGGAACCTCTCCTTCTTACACCGTAGGTGTACGAGTCTGCTGCTGAAGGAGCTGCTAAGGGAACCCACAGTGTCATGTAGTGGGTGAGAGGTGTTGTCCATGATGGATGTCAGCTTAGCCAACAACCTTCTCTCCCCCACTTCCTCTACGGAGTCCAGAGGACCGTCCAGGACAGAGCTGGCTCTCCTGATCAGCCTATTGATCCTGCTCCTGTCCCTGTCCGTGCTGCCCCCTCTCCAGCAGCCCACAGCATAGAAGATGGCTGAGGCCACCACAGAGTCATAAAAGGTCCGTAAAAGAGTCCTGCACACACCAAAGGACCTCAGTCTCCTCAGCAGGTGGAGGCGACTCTGGCCCTTCTTGTAGAGGGCGTGGGTGTTGACGGACCAGTCCAGTTTGTTGTTAAGGTGAACACCCAGGAATTTGTAGCTGTCTACCAACTCTATGTCCGCTCCCTGGATGTTCACCAGTTTAAAGTGAGATGTTTTCCTCTGGAAGTTAATGATCATCTCCTTTGTCTTGCTGGTGTTGAGTTGTAGCTGGTTAAGCTCACTCCAGCTGACAAAGTCCCTGATGACCGTCCTGTATTCCAGATCATTCCCCTCTGAAACACAACCAACGATGGCTGTGTCGTCAGAGAACTTCTGGATGCGACACTGTGTGGAGTTGTGTGTGAAGTCCGAGGTGTAGAGGGTGAAGAGGAAAGGGGAGAGCACCGTACCCTGAGGGGCACCTGTGCTGCAGAGTACCATGTCAGACACACAGTGACGGAGCGTCTCTCCATGGTCTTCATCAGGTGAGAGGTCAAGGCAACAGGCCTGAAGTGGTTAGGCTCCTTGGGACGCGGTGTCTTTGGTATCGAGACTACACAGGAGGTCTTCCACAGGGCCGGGACTTTCTCCAGGCTCAGTCTGAGATTGAACAAGTGCCTGAGAACTCCACAGAGCTGGTCAGCACAGTCCTTGAGGATTTTAGGGCTGATGCCGTCGGGTCCCGGGGCCTTCCTTACCTTGATCTTCTTTACCTGACACCTCACCTGATCATCAGTTATGGAGAGGGGGGTAGAGGATGGCTGGGATGGGGATGTGGGGGTGAAGAGTGGTGAGTGGGTAGGGGATGGAGGGAGGGGCAGACTCAAATCTGTTGTCTGTCCAGATCTTGTCCCCACTGGCTTGGTCTCTCCCCACTCCTTTACCATGGCCTGTGATGGTCTGCAGGCCTCTCCAGACTTCCCTGGCATTATTCTGCTCCAGCCGCTTCTCCAGTTTCCTCCTGTAGCAGTCCTTCCCCTTCCTGATCTTATGCCGGAGTTCCCTCTGGACTCTGCACAGCTCCTCCTTGTCCCCCGAGTTGAAGACCCTCTTCTTCTTATTCAGCAGGGCCTTAATCTCAGAGGTCACCCAGGGTTTGTTGTTGGGAAAACACCGCACCAACTTGGCGGGCACAGTGTTCTCCACACAGAAGTTGATATAGTCTGTGATGCAGTGCGTCATGCTGTCAACGTCACTGCCATGGGGACTACAGAGCGCTTCCCAGTCTGTTGTCTGGAAGCAGTCTCTGAGCCTAGCACTGCTCTCCTCAGACCACTGCTTCACAGGCCTCTTCACAGGGGGTTGTCTATTCACTACTGGAGTGTAGTCTGTGACGAGATGGACGAGGTTGTGATCAGAACGACCCAGCGGGGGGAGGGGGGTTGAGGTGTATGCATCCTTGATGTTTGCATACAAGAGGTCCAACGTTTTATTGTCTCTAGTGTGGCATTTGACATACTGGGTGAAGGTGGGAAGAGCAGAGGACAGGGAAGCATGATTGAAGTCACCGGAGATGAGGAGGAGGGATTGGGGGTGTTGGTTCTGAAGTTGAGAGACGATGGTGTGGATCTGCTCTATAGCTGCAGCAGCGACCGCTGAGGGGGGGATGTACACAGTCATAGCAATAACATGTGAAAACTCCCTCGGAAGGTAGTACGGCCGCATGCTAACCGCTAACAGTTCCACGTCTCTGGTGCACAGTTGCTCCTTCACACAGATGTGTCCCGGGTGGAACCATCTATCATTCACAAACACAGCGATTCCCCCTCCCTTCTTCTTACCGCTCTCCGTTGCATTCCTGTCCGCTCGTACCAGCTGGAATCAGTCCAGCTGTGACGTGTGAATCCGGAGAAAGTTCACTCAGCCATGTCTCCGTGAAGCATATGAGGCTGCATTCCCGGTACTCCTCTGCAGTCGGGTCGTTAGCTCTTGTTGGGGAGAGATCTTACGTTCCCCATGATGACAGACGGTAGACATGGCTTGTACCGTCTTTTCCGCTTCTTGCACTTCACTCCCGACCTGCATCCTCTTCTGCTCCTCCACAGCTCCTTGGGGATCTCTTTGTTGAAGGAACATCCATTCCATCTAGTTGTCCTCTGTTTTGGACGACCCTAACTTTTGACCCGGGTGTAATTTGGAGCCCTGTGAGGATCACATCGTTCATTCGTGCATTCTGAGCCATCTCATCAATTATATTTTTCATTTGCTCAGTAATATTTTCCTTGGCTTCTTTCTCTTCCTTCCTCAAGAGTGGTGCGCAAGGCAGCATTGATTCTTGATATCATGCCTTGATATCATCCTGTAGAATATTGATATCATTGCATAATGCTCTATTTTCTTCCATAGGGTTTGTAACCACCTTAAGAGCAGAGCGCAAGGCAGCATTATCTTCCAATAATCCCTTGATATCATCCTGCAGAATCTTGATACGATATCAATGCAAAATGCTCTGTTTTCGTCCATAGGATTTTTATCCTCTTTAAGAGCTGTGCACAAACTGTACACATTTATACATTTTCCATCTATGTTTTGGAATTGGTAGTTCTATTTCTTCCACCATCTCCGTTTGTGTTACAATTCGCTCTTGTATCTTTTTCATGTTCTTCTCCATGGCATGAAATAATAGCAAATATTTATCAAGAATATTTCCCAGTTCATTCAAGGCGTCGTCCAACAGCCAGGCTGGCCCTGTTTCTGATTATGAATCCGTATTTCCAGGGCTAGTATTGTACTTGGCATTGTGTTTGGCATTGTTGCTCGGCAACAACCGCTTTGAACTTCAGCAGTAGTCAGCTAGCTTGTCTTGCTAGCAGCTGTCAGCACTTATGACAAGTTTATTTGAAGGAATCTTTACCTCTCGCTTATCCTAATTATAGTTGAAGGTATCAGCAAGCTGTTCGGATTTTGTGTTTGTGAAGTGTAGTCAGGAAAACACCAAAAAAGTTAAGAATTCTAGTATTGTCAGCAGAGGTCTTGCCATGTACGTCCTGTGCAGTCAAAAACAAACAATAAAAAAAGTTTGTCACACTTAAATATTTCACATCATCAGACCAATTTAAACGTTAGTCAGTGACGACACAACTGCCACACAAAATGCAGTTTTTAAATGTAACGTTTTATTATTGAGTGAGGAAAAAACCCCTACAAACCTACATGGCCCTGTGTGAAAAAGTAATTGCCCCGCTGTTAAAACATAACTTAAGTGAGATTAATGGAGATCTATCAGTCTGGAATTGGTTATCAAGCCATTTCTAAAGCTTTGGGACTCCAGCGAACCACAGTGAGAGCCATTATCCACAAATGGCGAAAACATGGAACAATGGTGAACCTTCCCAGGAGTAGCCGGCCAACCAAAATGACCCCAGGAGCGCAGCGACTCATCCAAGAGGTCACAAAAGACCCTACAACAACATCCAAAGACCCGCAGGCCTCACTTGCTTCAGTTAAGGTCAGTGTTTATGACTCCACCAGAAGAAAAACACTTGGCACAAATGGCCTGCATGGCAAAGTTCCAAGACAAAAACCACTGCTGAACAAAAAGAACATTAAGGCTCATCTCAATTTTGCCAGAAAACATCTTGATGACCCCCAAGACACCCAACACTACTACAGAGAAAATACTCTGTGGTCTGATGAGACAAAAGTTTAACATTTTGGAAGGTGTGTGTTGAGTTGTCATGAAATACGTTGACTGCCAGAGAGAACAGAGAAGGTGGAGCACTCAGTATTTTTTATTGTCATTTATACAGTGGTACCTTGGCATACGAGATCCCCAACTAAGGAGTGTTTTTTAAATGAGAGCTGTCCCTCTGCTGAATTTATTGCTTTGAACTGCGAGCTAATATCTGAGTTACGAGCTACAAATTAGCGGCAGGCATAGCTGAGGGCAGCTGTTTGGGGGCTTGTGTCACTGCGACCATGACTGACAACGAGAACAGATAAAAATAGCATTAGCAGTGTCAGGATTAGCAGCGCGCTAGCTAGTCACTCGGAAAGAGTTTCAACACATCAGTGAAACATAGGTACATTATAGTTATCTAATTTTCTTATTTATTATGTATTGTGTAAAACTAATCAGATTAAAAGCACTAAATGAATACAGACCCACCATTCACCAGTACTAGTCTGGAGTTTGTTTTTTGGAGAGGTGCACCGCACAAATATGCACATTAGCACTCAATAAGGTCATCACATCTTACCTTTATCCATTCCCACATAGTATCAGCATTTGGGACCAAATATGAGGTGAAAGAAAAGGAGAAAAATACAGTATAGTAGTCTATCTCTGCAGTGTGGGAGAATATTAGATGATGCGTTCAAGGATGATCTAAGTGGGACAAGTCGCCGCTGGCATTAAACATGTAAAAACGGGATGATTTCAAACTGTATTATAATTTGATTTATTATTTTTGGAATAAAATAATGCTGCGATTGGCTGGCGACCAGTCCAGGGTGTACCCCGCCTGTCACCTGAAGTCAGCTGGGATAGGCTCCAGCATACCCCCGTGACCCTAAAGAGGAGAAGCGGTATAGAAAATGGATGGATGGATGGATGGATGGACTAAAATAATGGCCCATATTTCCAAAATTGATATCTCTACACAAAAGTTGATGTACCAGTAGTTACTGTATTTACAAATAATGTTATTTTTTTATCAGAAATATTTTTATTGAATTTTGACAAAGTAAAAAACAAATACACACAATGTTTGCTGGTAGTTTAGGCATAGAATGAGAGAGAGAGAAAACAAAAACAGCAAAATAACAAACAAAAAACCCCAACACAAAAACACCCACAAAGTAAGCCACACACAGCCCAAAGAGACAGAGGTCTGAGTTTGGTAGGACAACCAAATGCAAAACAACCAAAGCAAATGCACAAGTGAATTAAACAACAGATGACAGCAAATAGACCAGAGAGGGAAAGCTATTGGGGTGCTCAGGTAAATTTAAAGTTGTGGAAATATACTAAGAAAGGTCCCCAGACATTTTGGAATTTTTCTTTGGCATTAAAAATTGAGTAATGAATTTTCTCCAAATTTAGACAGGACATGACATCTCTCAGCCACTGAGCGTGGGTGGGCGGAGCAGCATCCTTCCACCTTAACAGAATTGCCCGTCTGGCCAAGAGGGAGGCAAAGGACAAACTTCGTTGTCGTGTGGGGGTCAAACGCGAGTCGGGTTCACCTGTGGTGCCAAACAGTGCTATTAAAGGGTTGGGTTGCAAGGGTAAATTGATAATTACAGAAAGTGACTGAAAGACTTCCCTCCAATACTTTTCCAGACTAGGACAAGACCAAAACATGTGGATAAGTGTGGCATCCTCCCTCTTACACTTGTCACAACAGGGATCCACCTCTGGATATATACGGGCTAGTTTGGATTTTGACATATGAGTCCTGTGTACAACTTTAAATTGTAGCAAGCTATGGCGGGCACAAATAGAGGTTGAATTGATCGTTTTAAAGATTACATGCCACATGTCACCTGTCAAAGACATATTTAGGTCTTGCTCCCATGCTGTTTTGATGTTAATCAGAGAGGTCTGTCTTATGTCCAACAGTTTGACATAAACAGTAGAAATTAACCCCTTGCGTAATAGTTGCAAGTCCAGAAGTGCATCAACAATGTTCGTACCAGGAGTCTCAGGGAAATTTGGTAATCGACTGTAAACATAGTGCCTAACCTGGAAGTACCGAAAGAGATGGGACTTTGGAAGATTATATTGTTCCGTTAATTGCTGGAATGACATGAACGTATTATCGATAAACAGGTCCCGGAAACACAATATGCCTTGTCTACGCCACTCCCGGAACCCCAGATCCAGCAAGGAAGGTTGGAAAAGATGATTGTCTGAAATGGTGCTAAAAAGGCAGAGATCTTCAAAACCAAAATGTCTCCTAAACTGGGCCCACACCCTCAAGGTATGCCAGACCACTGGATTATTGATACGTTTGCTTGACGGGAAAGGGAGTGCAGATCCAAGTAACGCTGGAATAGAAACATTTTTAGCCACATTCAACTCCATTTCCACCCATGTAGGCCGGTCAGAACGGTACTGATAGTATGACCAGAATATGACCCATCGAATATTGGCTGCCCAATAATAACAGCGAAAGTTAGGCAACGCCATCCCACCCTCTTGCTTAGGTTTTTGTAGATGGATTTTATTCAACCTAGGACGCTTGCCCTTCCAAATATAGGAAGATATGACAGGTATGACAGATATGACGAGTCCAAAGTATCAAAAAAAGACTTTGGGATGAAGATTGGGATGGATTGAAAAAAATACAAAAATTAGGGAAGAATGGTTATTTTAATGGAGTTGATTCAACCGGCCATAATGTTATTTTTTTAAGTTTGTTTTTTTTAATATTTGCGCCTGAACCACTTCTGGTGGTTGGGGACCCCTACCTTACAGCATGCTTGGGGAGATGATGTGCTCTTTTATACATTTGAAAATACTGTAAGAATGCCACTTTTATAAAATTGCCTTCTTTATTTTATAATGTAAGTTTCATGTCGACATCAACAAATGCAGCTGTAGAATGGTATTGAATTGTATCATTTGTACACTGTATCGAATTGTATCAAATCGTTCTGTTTTTAATATATGTTGTTTTTAAAACGTATCTTAACCCATGTATCTACATGCGTATTGAATCGTTTACCACAAAGAGATTTAAACACTTCTTTTCATCTGTGATTAATTGTGATTAATTATGAATTAACTATGGACAAAATGCGATTGATCTCAATTAAATATTGAATCGATTGACAGGCAAAATTAAAACAAATTTTAAAAAATGCAATGTAGAGTAATAAATTAGAGAAAGTACAACAGTAAAATATGTGAGGCTGGACCGTTTACATTTTAGACTTATGGACTTCAAGTACATATATATATATATATATATATATATAAATGTGTATAGATTTAAAAATAACAGGGCGCTCTACACTCCTGATCAAAATTTTAAGACGCTTTGAAAAATTGCAAAAATTTACATTTTGCACTTTTGGATGTTAAGGAGGTTCTAAGTAGAGCTTCAAATGCAAAAAGAAGAAATAAGAGTGAGACAAAAAAATTGAGTAAGCAATTTATTACAAACAATCATAAAAGTGAAATAGGCTGTTCATCAGCTGATTAAAAGTTTAAGACCATAGCTCAAAAAAAAGGGAGCCAGAGGAGCTGGAGGCCAGAGGCTCCTCTGGCTCCCTCTGGTGGACAGAGGCAGCTGAATGATTCAGCTTTGAAATGCTTGGAATGAAATGCTTTGCTGGAACAAAATGCATTATAGGAAGAAGTTAAAATTGTTGCTTTTTATTTTAAACTCATATTGGTAGTTGTATTGTATATTTCCTAGCTACCTTTTGAGTGTTAAGTTGCTGTGTGATGAGTTTAGCATTATTTGACACCGTGAGTCAGACTGTTATATTAATGACATCCTGCAATTCCCAATGGGTTGACAAGCTTGTCGTGAGTTGATTGGCTCCTGCCAAAGGAGCAGCCACCATTTCCTCACTGACTCGCAAGCGGCACAGTGTTTAAATGATTAGTAGTATTTCTGAAGTAAAAGAGATGTCGCAAGATTAGAACGTAGCCATACAGTACCCACACCGCTGTGTAAGCCACAAGGCTCAAAGTGGCTTATATACTGGAAATTACGGTAACTTGTTTAGCCACCCGAAAAAACACCACAGACTAAAATACAATGAATGCATGAAGGCCAAAGGTAACGCTGGTCCACTGAATCCCCGTCCATGTCTGCGGCAACCCAGACAACCGTTACAGCACCCCTGCACTGAGCGGTCCAGTATCCATCCACCTCTCAAAGACACGCACACGGAAATAATGAATGCGTTATCAAAACGTTTTACCTGGCCAACGACATGTGCCCTATAAATACTATGAGCAAGGAAGCCTTTTTTTGTTTGTTTGTCGTTTACGATTACACTCTGCAGGTATCACGATACTTGAACTCTTCCACCTGGAACAAGACCTCACTCCCAACCCGAAGGGTCCAATCCACCCTTTTGCGACTGACAACCAGGGCCTCAGATGTGGAGGTGTTGAGTATCATCCCAGACGCTTCACAATCACTTGCAGACCGCCATGTTAAATGCTGAAGGTCACAGCCTGATGAGGCCATCAGGACCACATATAGATCCTAAGACTGCCAAACTGGGCACTCTCAACGTCTTGGTTGCACCATAATTATAAAGGGCAGCCTTCTTGGAAGCTGGAGGCAAAATTTTGAGGCAATGAGGTTAGTGCAGAGCTTGTTTTTGTCCGACAGCGAAGCTACAAGTGGCTATCACGTCCATGGGGTACAGTGCTCACTTAGCAGTGCAGTTAACATGTCCTCATTAACATTGGGAGAGTTCATTGGGGTTTTTTCTGAACAGCGTACTTCCTGCTGTGGCTAGTGTTTCATCAATATACTGTAATATCATAGAGGCTGAATGACACCACATCAGAATGGCTGTAAAGTAGTAAAGTAAATTTGAAATAGACACAGGGCACTATGTCTTACACAAAGATGCTCAAAACACAGCATGGACAGTTCAACACTTCCTAGTTCTTTTCTTCTACGGACCATTTCCTGAAAGGTAGCTCTAACCCAGCATGCAGAACATCACTGCCCTCTGTAGCCCACACTAAACAGCAGTTCAGAACGACACAATACACCCGTCGTTACAGTAACATTGCTGTCCACTAGTGACCAATGTAGAGTACTACATATCACGAGTCCGTATTGAACAACACAGTAGTTTATTAATTTCTTAATTTTGAAAAACCTTGATAGAGCGAAGCGCAAAATTCGAACCACGAAGTGGCGAGGCACTACCACAACAAATTTTAAATAAATCAGTATGCGATGGAAGTGTAGATTTTCAGCTTTAAGAGCTTTGGCAAAAATACAGCATGTATCATTCGCACTTCCTGTCCACTCATCCGGAACACATTAATTGCAACACACACAGCACAACTGTTATTTATGTCTTATTTTCTCTGATTATATCTACTATATGGGGTAATACTCGTGTAAAGGTGACTAAATGGGTGCTATTTCATGTCTAGAGTGCTCTAGTAATGCTAAAACCTGTACGTACAAGATTGTAAATACCGGTAGGTAATCTATGCCATAACTACAAACCATTCTATTTATAAAGAAGGAATTCTACTTCGAGGAAATTCAGTTATCGCGGTCAAGTCTGGAACCAATTAATCGTGATAAACGAGGGATTACACTCGTATAAAAATCTGTGTAGATCCAGGTCGTGGTAATACACAAAAATTCAATTGAGGCAACAAATAAAAAAGGCAAAACAAAAAAAAAGACAATTGGGTCGACCACCCCAAAAAGGTATCCCTTGTTTATTTTTCAAAGAGTTGGCAACCCTAAGTGTACTGCTAGTACAATATAGTGTTCGTAGTACAAGTAGATGGAAAGAAAGTCCAGATTAGCATGTTAGCTATGTTTGGTATGTTGGAGTAATCCTTGTGAGAAGCAAGAAGTGGAGGGGGCGGGTCACATGATCTCTAATCTGGTTTTGAGTTGACTGGACCTTCTAGTGAGAACACAAACATCATTGTGATTGCGAACAGCATTGCATTGTGGGATAAAGTTTGCCAATACAACTCTGTGTGTGTGTTCAAAATGTGTGTGTGTATGTCTGTGAGTAGGTCAAAGTGTGAGTGTGTGTGTGTGTGTTAAGCATGTGCGTAGGTGTGTGTGTATGTGTGTGTAAGGTGCAGGCTCGGCACTCACAGGTCCACTCGTCACAATGAAGTCTGCTGCTGTGGTTCTGCTGCTGCTTCTCAGTCCATCTACAGCCTTCGGTCTGGTTCCGACCCAGGAGGTCTCCATCAGGACGCGGCCGGCAGACGTGAGGACAGAGGAGCTGGAGGACTCAGACCTGCCTCCAGAACTTCCGGTCATCTGGAATGAGTTAGTTGGGTTGAGGCACCTTGTCCTGAGCCTGCAGGCTGTGGCGGTTGACCAGCGTCAGGCCCTTCGGACCACTGAGAGCCGCCTGCGGGACAGTGAGGAGGAGGTGGAGCATCAGAGACACGTTCTGGACTTACTGCAGGTAAAGATGGAGGCTGACAGGAAGTTGGTGACTGAGCTGAACATGGCCCTGAGGAGGAGCAAGGACCAGAGTGCAGGTGAGTCCACTTGGATGAGGACCTACTCACATGAGGCCATCATAACCGCAGTGGACTTGGGCATGAGTCTCCCTCCCTCTTGGCCCCCGATGGCCTGCAATCAGGGGCGCCGTATAGCGGGGGGGGGTTGCACTTGGGAGCCAAACACGCATATTTGTAGCAAGTCAGAGCAAAAATGCTAGCTACATGTGCTGTCGCAGAGCTGCCAACTCTTCCGGAACTGGACTGTTCAGGTTGTCTGAGAAGATGTTTCGCCTCTCATCCGAGCTGTCTTCATCAGTTCACGCTGAAGACTAGGTGGGACACACACCAGTCGGACTAGATACGACAGCTCTAGTCTGAGAACTTGGTACAAGATCCAATCTATTTATCTTCAAAAGGAGGAGACAGGAATAATTTGGCTCCTTAGTGGTGTCAAATGACGATTGTTTGGATACAGTGGATGGTCGATGGTCGTTTGGGTGGTATGACCTTCGTTAACATCCCATTCAGACGTAATGAAGGTCATGGACATACCTAAAACCAGGGTGGCTATACCTTGTTTATTTGTTAGACGCTAAATAATTGAATCCTTTAGGAAGGGATGAAAGGAAAGCATTTTATGTGGGAGAAAGGTGGTGTCACAGACCTCCCCTTCTGTTCAGAGATGGCTTCCCTCACCCCTCTTTCAAACCATCTGTCTTCTCTGTCCAGAATGTGCACGTGTGTCCTCAAAAGGATTGTTCTTTCTCTTTAAGGTGCAGGTCGGCCGCAGAGTCTTGACCTGAAGAGTTAGCCTGTCTGTGTTGTGACATGCGCTTGCTCAGTGACTGCGTTTCCACAATGTAAAAATCAGTGCATTCCTCCCTGCACTGGACAGACACCAGATTGTTTTTTTGGGGGCAGGGTGTCCTGTCTTTGCAGTGTACCAACCTCTGTCTCAAAGTGTTACCAGGTTTGAAGTGTCCTGGTATGTTGTGTTTGTTACAAATCTTTCTGAGTTTCTCAGATAGACCTGAAACACACGGGATGACAATGTTATTGCGTCTGCTACTCTTTTCGTCCTCATCCACCTCGCTTTTTGTTCTTTATGGAGCGAGATGCACTTACAAACGACCAGCTGGGTTAACCACATGTTTTGCGGGCATCCCTCAGGTGTTAAAGCTCTTTACCCTTGGCCTGTGGGCTGGTGGGAACATTATCAGCTGTGTCGTAGGGTTCTGATAACGCCCAGTCTGTGTTCCAGTGGGTGATGTGAGTCAAAAAGTAGGTATTGGTCAGTGTGTGTGGGTTTCCTGTAAACACGATTGTTGTGTTGTGGTCAGATGAGGTTCTGAAGATGAGGTCCAGATTGAACATCAGTGAAAGTTCTGTGGAGGACTTGAAGAAGAAGACGTCAGGTGAGCCATTCAGCTGGTTGACTGATATCTATTGATTGACTAATTGATTCAACAATGTCCAGCTCTGGCGGCCGACGTTCCCTTCCTGCGGGCGAGGTTGAGGGCTAGCGAGCGTCTGGTGGATGAATTGAGGAGAAAGAGTGCAGGTGATCTTCATTATTTCAAAGAGAAGCCAATCAAAGAAGACGTGACTTGTCACATGATGTGTGTTTTCAGCTGTCATGTCACGACTTTGCCTCATGGAGGATCTGAGGAGGCGGAGTTCAGGTCTGAGTTCAGGTCACGTCCTGTTTCCTGTGCTGCTTTCCGCAGAATCGTTGTCGCATGTCATTGTTTTTTCTTTCTAGTGGACCAGCCAGTGCTCAAAGGTCAGCTGAACTCCAGCCTGCACACGGGTGGACCACATGACGTGTGGCGGGAAACAGGAAGCTAAGTCGCCTTGTTGTCTTGCAGAGAAAAATGTCCGACTGCAAGAGGCGGAGTCCCGTCTGGATGAGCTGAGCATGGACAATATGGGTGTGACTCCTCCTTCTTGTTGATACCCTTTGACCTTTGATGATGTCACAAAGACTGTGTACCTTTCAGAGCGACTGGCATCTCCGGCAGCCGACGTGGCAGAAGGTCAGAGGTTGCAATGATAGCATCATAACACTCAGCGCGGTTCCTAACTTTTTGTTTGCCAGGTTTGCCACGTCTGCACTCCAACGTGACCAGCCTGGACGCTCGCCTGCAGCTTGTGGAGAACAACCTGACAGGTTCCTCCTCTCCTTCATCATCATCATCAGCAGCAGTATAACTTAGTAGTCATGTGATCATGTTACAATGATTACAGCACAGACACACACAGTGTCAAACCTGGAAGACAGTACGTTGCAAGTAGCGCGCCATCTACAGGAGATCAGAGGTAACCACACAGCTTGGAGGTCCAGACTATCTGGTTTAATGTGAAGCAGGTTTTTTTTTGGCATTGTCAACTTAATAAATCAGTGCGTGTGTGCTTGCAGCTACTGTGGTGACCACACTGAACAACACATGGACACTAAGTGAAGGTAAACACACAATTGACTTGTGTGTTTGAGTATAAGAAGAGTGAGGTTCTTGTCTGCAGACATGAAGGCCCGTCTGAGCGTGCTGGAGAACCTGGTGGAAGATCTGAGGACTGCCAAGTCAGGTGACAATCATGAAGGTTCTAGAAGGGGAAGACACCAAGAGCAGCATCAAGGGTTCTACTCTGGTTGTTTTCATGTTTCAGTCCAATCAAGTCAGCTTTCCAGCATGGAAGTTCAACTGGCTTACAGCCACAACAACACTGCCGGTATGCTGACATGCTAATTAGCTAGCTGAAGTGTTGGCAATGCTACTAAATACATTAGCCAATGTGTCACTTACAGCTCTTGAGGTCACTGTGAGGTCAGCTGAAGCTCATGTGGAGGAGCTGAATCTTCTCAACATAGGTCAGTCCACCTTCTCGTCTTCCTTTTCTCCGTGATGATGACAACGTGTATTGGTTTTGTCTACACAGGTGGTGCACAGCCTGCTTGTACAGATGCTGGGTTAAAGTTACGAGGGGATGGTTTAGGGTTATGAGATGATAGGTATTGGGTTATGAGGCAGGGGTAGGGGTGTCATAAGATTTCGCAAGATTAAAATGTGACAGGAGTGCCTAGTGTCCACTAGGCCCGGGACTATAATAGGTAAATTAATTAATCACACAATAAATGAAAATTAACTCAATCACTTTGCTGGCCTCAATATATTACCATATGCATACATGTCTGTTTTCCTCGTCTCCCACCTCCTAACAGGCAGGAAAAGGATCCACTCTGTGCATTGGTTTCAGCACCTTGGCATGTTTGTTCCTAGTGAGGATTAGTGGCGTAGAAGATGGATGGACAACCTCTTTGTGTTGGTGGGTGGAGGCAGGGCTGGTAGCAGACACACAGTGCAGAAGAGTGTAATGTACTCGAAATGTTATTAGTGGACTGCAATATATTGTCAGATATTTTTCATTGTACTTTTCTTTAAAGTCTTGACTCATCTCGTTCTCCTATGAAGTCATGGATTGGGGTTACGAGATGGGTTAGGGTTCTGAGCTAACGGGTTTGGGTTAATTGGTGATGGTTTAGGGTTAATTGGTGATGGGTTAGGGTTATGAGGTGATGAGTAAGGGTTACAAGATGATTGGTTAGGGTTACAAGGTGATGGGTTAGGGTTATGACATGACAGGTTAGGTGTATGAGGTGATGGGTTTGGGTTGTGAGGTCATGGGTTATTTATATCATATCATGGGTTATATTTATATCATTACTTTTATGGACAGACTTTCTAGGCACAGCCAAGAAGGGATTCGGTTTGATGGCTGCAGGATTGGATCACTGCTTTTTGCAGATGATCTTCAACTCTCACTGGATGAGACGAGAATCAGCACCTCCAAGTCCGATACCATGGTTCTCACCCAAAAAAAGAGTTCTGATACCATAGAGCCAGTCAATAACACAAACAGTACGTAGCTCTGCCCTGTGATACTTTCTTTTTCTTCTTCAGCTCAGGCCAAGCAACTTTCCAACATGGAGTCACGATTGATTTGCAACCTCAACGACACTGCAGGTGCTCTCATGTCATGACATTCTCATCTCATGTATCATGTAATGTACAAAAGTGCTGGGACACATGTACTTATCAATGAATGAATGAGAGGTTAGACTAGAGTCCTCGGTTGTCCCTGAATCTTCATTCTTCAACTTAACAAAGCATTTTGGACAGTTGTATGCTTCCATCTTTGTGCAAATGCCCGCACCGGGGTTCGAACACAGGAGGTAGACGAGAGCGCTGACCGTGTGTTCAGCGCAGCTTTTAAGGCAGAGGGAGTGAGGTTTACAAACGTACACTTGCACAGCCTGACAGGCTGGTATCCGTTACACTCACCCCCTCAACCCTCACTCCCAGCCGGGTCACGGCACCAACCCGCCCTGCTTCACACTGCCCGCACCGGGGCTTGAACATAGGACCTTCGCAATGGGAGACGAGAGCGCTGACCCCACGGCCCGGACTGTCGACCGTGTGTTCAGCGTAGCTCTCGAGGCAGATGGAGTGAGGTTTACCAACGTACACTTGCACAGCCTCACAGGCTGGCATCCGTTACACACTGGTGAGTTTGGTGTGGAAGTATTATAACAGGTCCGACATCAATGACCTCTGACCTCACAAATGAACAAACAGAGGATGTTTTGGCTGCAAAGACGTCAGATTTTCTTCACTTTTCACTTCCCGGAGCTGTCCCAATACTTTAGTCCATGTGGTCAGATGGTGTTGTTTTGTGTGCAGTGCTGAAGGACAGACTGAATGTCAGTGAGAAACGTGTGGAAGAACTCAAGACAGAACACACAGGTGAGAGTGCGTGTATGTGTGTGTGTGTTTGTGTGTGCGCGTGGTTGCATGGACGTTGTGACAGGTGTGAACTTTGACATCAGTGAGTGACGGCCAGCTGGCGATGGTCATGCAGTCAGTCAAGGTCATAGAAGGACAAGTGGTGGATCTGTGGACAAAGAACACAGGTATGACACATCTACATCTTCATCATCCTCTTCAGCCTCACTGTTGTTGTCATGGCAGAGCTGAAGTCCAGACTGGAAGGTGAAGACCACATCAAGACAGGTGAGACTACGCCTCACCTTTACAAGCTCCTCTCTCTTTCATCACTGTGTGTGTGTGTGTGTGTGTGTCAGTGTTGCAGGACAAGTTAAACATCACGGACACGAAGATAAACAAACTGAAGACGACAACTGAAGGTAAACCAACAGTGTGTGTGTTTGACGTGCGCCTTGCTGACATGATCACGGTGCTTTCCCACCACAGAGCTAATGTTGCAGTTGCGTGTTTTGGAGCAACACAGCCAGGGGTCAGGTAACAAAGCTGTGAGCTGAAGTAGCGTGTTGTTGGCGCGTTGTGATGATGTCAGTGGTGTCATCACCAGGTGAGACGAAAGTGGCCTTTTCCGCCGCACTTACTGACTCGGGATCAGTTGGACCCTTTGACCAGGAAACTACGCTGATCTTCTCCAAGATCTTCACCAACGTGGGCCAAGCTTACGACGTGACCTCAGGTGACCTTTGATGACGCCACCGCGTGTGTGTGTGTGACATGACATCATCATCAACTTGATTCTGTGCAGGTGTGTTCACGGCACCCGTCGGTGGTGTTTATGCGTTCAGCTTCACGACGGCCGACTTCCTAAAAGGTTACATGGGCGTGACCTTGTACCGCAACCAGCAGCCAATTATCTTCAGCCTAGACCTCAACGACCACGGTGGCTACGCATCTGTCACCAACGGCGTGCTGCTGCAGCTGGAGGCAGACGATCAAGTCCGTCTGAGTCTGCCCGCCAGCTACCGCCTCTATGACGACGCCCGAAACTTCAGCATCTTCAGTGGCTTCCTGCTCTTCCCGCTCTGAGCTGATCAGCACAACATCTCCTCGACAATAGACTATCTTGGACTTTGTTCACTTCTTCCTGGTCTGCTTGAAAAGAGGACAAATGTGAACATGTGTCCGACAAGCAGGAAGCAGTGCTTGCCATGCTAACAGTCAAACATTTATTTAACATGTGACATCAAAGGTCAGTCTGTCAGGCCATGCCGTTTCCATGGTTACAGTAAAGTTTTTCAAACTGCAGTCATAGTGTATGGTTCCTTCTTCACAATCTATCATCTTCACACTGATGCAACAGGGAGCTGACCACCATCATGAAGTGAAGTTTTCATTCAAAGCTACTAACAAGTCGACCATCATCAACAGCAATCAGGATCTAGGTGTCATCCAGGGGGCGGAGTTTCCTGTGAACAGCCTGCAGCAGCAGAAGGGAATACTCCTCCAGAAGCGCCGTCGTCCTTTCCTGACCCACCACCTCCAAAAGCCCCCCGCCACCAGCCACTCCTAGGGGCAGAGACTCAAGCTCCACCCTCATGGCCTGGAAACCTTCTGACAGGAGCTGGGCCATGTGACTCTGCTCAGGAGTGGAGTCTTCCGAACAAGAGGCGCTCACCTGCGAGAAGGGTGATCATTTTGAGAGACAATGCTCCCTGAATGGAAAGCAGGGCAGGAAGTAGGGGGGCATACCTTCCTGTAGAGGTGTGCAGCTTGCCTGAAGCAGCTCAGCATCTCATCGGTCAGTGCTTGGCACGCCTCCACACTCATTGGCTGGTCTGCAGCGAGAGGGAAGTCAAACACAATACACAAATGTGGTGTGACAGGTGGGAGGGGTAGACAGGTAAACGGGGAGGTGTCAGTGTCTCACCCGCCGGTGATAGAGAGGAAGAGGAGGAATGATGAAGGCCATAACGCCAGACGAAAAGATGACAGGATGAAGGGATGAGGAAAAGGAGAAGATTCCAAACCTGCGTCGCCCTTTGGCTCCACACCGCCGCCAGGCTGAGGCTCCTCACCCAGCAAGGGCGGAGTCAGGGGGGAGATAGAGATGGGAGGGCGGCCAGAGGGGGTGGTCTTTGCAAAGGGCGAGAAGGATGTGATGGTGGGTTTGTCAGGAAGCGGTGCTCCTGGCAAACGAGCGTGGAGAATGCGGGGGGGTGTGGCAGCCTGGTTACCACGGCAATTCAGAGAAGAAAAAGAGGAACTGATAACAACTGGGGCGACAGCAGCTTGAGGGGGCGTGGCTTGCGGCGTGCAGGAGGCAACTAGACAGGAAAACGCCGCTCCTGCCGGCCCCACCGAGGGATCCAGGGAGGCTTCATTGAGAGCATCGCCCATTGAGACGGAGCGGGACATTTTGGCCATGGAGCTGGTTGTGGGGCTCATGTAGGAACGCGGCGCCCCTACAGATGGGGAAGATGACTTCCTGGGTGTCATCATGGCAACATTTTCCTGGTGGGGAGATCCGGGGGACGCAGAACTAGGCCTCTGAGGGGGCGGGCCTGCAGCGAGGGGACGGCGGGGGCCAGATGGGAGGGTCGTGGGACGTTGAGGAGTCACTCCTCCAGATGAAGGAGAGGTCAAAGGTGAGATACTGCCTGAAAGATATTGAGCAATAAAACAGCACGAGTCGTCACTTTCTGCTTGTGGACATGCTCTGGTGGTACCTGGCTCGCTCAGGAGGCTGTGGACAGACTGGGACTTGTGCAGTCTGGACGACATGTCAGGCTGGAAGACCACACCCACTTTCCGCCTGCACTCCACCTCCTTCCCTGGAGAGGGATGGAGGTTCTGTACCGTATCCTCCGAAAAACAACCTTCTTTTTGGCTCTGATCCTGGTTCTGGTCCCTCAAAGGATGAACCTCAGAGACCAGAGGGTGGGGCTTAATCTCCCGGGCTTCTGACCTGCTCTGAGACCAAGGTACGGCCCGACTGAGGAGCAGAAACAACAAGCTCACACATTAAAAAAGAAACAAAAAGGGTTTGGTTCTAAGACAAACTTCTACCTTGCAGCAGAGTTCTGTGAGAGGAACCTGGACGAGATGCTGAGGCTCTCGCTGGAGCTGTGAGATGTTCTGCTCGGTCCCTCTGTCAAAAGAATACAAACGTGTGTCAAAGCACACATTTGGACTCGGAGCAGAGCGCATGCAGCCAAGGATGTCACCTGCAATGTCAGCCAGCGTGACAAAGTGTTTCTTCAGGAAGGCTTCCTGGTCCGGAGTCTGAGGAACAGGCCCAGCGTCCTCTTCCTCGTCGAGCGAGTCTCCATTGTCACTGACGTGTTCCGCGTGGTCCGAATCTGACGAGAGACAAACTGACTTGTTTGGTTACCTGAAACGCACTGAGTCAAGGTCATGACCTGAGGCCTCACTGTCTGCTCCCGGGTCTGGGCTTGAAGTCCTGGAATTGAATCTGAGCGAGCAGCCGCTGTCCGGACTCGGTTTGTCCTGCTGTCCAACCGCAGCTGCAGAAGCCGTCCCCTTCACCTCAAACTCACTGCAAGAAGTGGACTGAGTCAAGAGTGTGACAGGCATGACAGGTGTGAAGACATGAGGATGGCCTTCAACCTGCTCAGGCTCACTCTGTCCTCCCATTGGTCAGGAAACAACACCAGTTCCTCCTTCTCTGGACTCCGATTGGACAGTGACATGAAGTCAGGTCTGTGATTCGTCTGTAACCCCAAATGTTCCACCTGATTGGGCGGATATCGGGTCAGCGGTTGAAGGTCCAATCAGAAGCACCGGTCACAGATTTCAGCCACTGACCTGTAAACTGATGGTACTTCCTCGCTGCTGATTGGCCCCCTGAAGCCCCGCCTGTGTGACCCAGACTTCTCTTGGGCTCCCATCATTGCCGAGTGTCTTCATCAGGAGGGAGGAAATGAAAGATAGACATTTCATGAAGGAAATAGTTGGGTTTTTTTCATATGGATTGGTATGACGCTATCCCCTGCCCCACCTCTGCCCCCGCTTCCAGCTGTCTCAGATCCAACATAGATGTCATTGCCAGAACATCACTGGCACCGCCAGACTTCCTGGACCAGCGGCGGCGAGGGAGTCGTCTGTCTGAAGGAGGCTGAAAAAAAAAACAAACAAACAAGCTAACAAAAAGATGCAAACAATATAACACTGATAGGGTCAAAGGTCACTCACCGTCTTACAGCTTGTGTTCTTGTCATGTGACATGTCAGCTGGAAACAAAGTGCAGATGCGGCATCAACTTTGATCTAGGGGTTGTTTCTATTGGAAGACATGATGACGTGTTGCTGTGGCAACACACCTGCTTCCTCCTCAACCTTATTGGGATGACCCAGCTGCTCCCCTTCTTCCTCCTCGTCGCTGTCTGAAGACATGGTCACTGCACGAGGACACTCTGCCTCCCTGCGGCAGCAACGGCATATGACACCACGTTTACGGTCCTCCACTCAGAACCGTTAGCATGGCAACCACACACAATGGCTACGTTCACAGTAATGGGCATTCTCATTTTCCTAATGAGAATCACTAAGAAAATTGGTAAAAAAACGTATCGTTAAGCAAACTCAAAAATCAAATCGGAACTGTAAAAAGCTTATCGATTCCCATCCCTAGCCAGGACTAGACCACGAATTGGGGGCCTTGTTTACTTTCACTGACACACGATACCACCTGTGACGTCATTGTGTTCACATTACACAAGAATACAAGTCACCTTGTTTTGGTCATGCAATTGACTGCATGAAAGGATCAGATCTTAACAAAAAATAAGAATTGGGCATCACACCCTACAATCTCATCTCACCTGAGCTTTGCTGCTCGCTGCTGTGGTACATTGTGGGACACGTGACCTGTGGTGGAAGCTCTGAGGTCAGATAGCCGCTGCCGCATCCTGAGCGTCATCTCTGGACTCAGACGCCACACGAAGATACAGCTGCGCACACACACACACACACACACACACACACACACACACACACAAGTTTGACTCAAGCTGCGTGACGACATGGCTCATGGTCAGTTGAATTGTACCTGTCTCCCGACACGCTGATAAGGCGTGAGCAGTCGCTGCTGAACTTCAAGCCTGTCACCACCTCTGACACACACACACACACACACACACATTAGACTGTTAGATACACACACACACACACACACACACACACACACACACAAAAACAGTGACTGACCCGAGTGTCCAAACATTGCAGCTACACACTCGCCAGAGAAGAAGTCAAAGATGTTGATACTCTTGTCTGAACAGGAAGTTGCGATGTAGAGACCTGACGGGTCGATCTGCACCTGAGGAGTGAGAAAAGGATGAGACTTCCTGCTCCTGTTACCATGACAACAGGCATCACCCCAAACCTTGATGAGTGTTCCATCTTCTCCTTGAGATCCTTTGTAGATTTTCTTCTGCTTGCTGTTATTGACGTTGAAGATCCTGTAGGACAAAAGGAGCAACTGTTCCTCTTCATCATCTTCATTTGCTGTGGGCGCTCACAGACAAGGGTGGTCTCACCTAATGCTCCGGTCCTGACAGCCAATGGCAGCATACTTCCTGGTTGGCTCCACGTCCATGTCATACAGCGTGGTCTTCCTTGCCACGTGATGCGTTCGAATAAACTCCAGACCGTTGTCCGTCTGCACCAACAGGAAGAGGAAGGATGGCGTTACCAGCAGGAAGTGATTAGTTAATGAGTGTAGAGGACCCACCTGCTGGCCAGTGCGGAAGTAGATACTTTTGTCGGCACCACAACTGATCAGCCTGACTTTGCCCTCATTAGCTGAAGGACAGGAAGCAAGTGATGATGTCAAAGTTCACGGCAGAAAAGCGTCTAAACTCAGGAATGAGGTCACTGACCAGTGAACCTGACGGCGGTGATGGATGACGAGTGTTCGTCCAGCGTTTGCACTAGACGGTAGTCAGCCGCTGCGTCCAGCACATGGATGAGGCGATCTCGACTGGCCGTGGCCAAAAAGTGCACACCTGACACGTGTGGTCATGTGACATTTTTACTCTCACGGAATCACATGGTTTGATTGGGTCACATGACACTCACCTGTCTCCACGTTAGAGAAGTCCAGACAAAGAATCTCGGAGTCATGAGCCTGAACATTGACGATCTCCTCCAAGGTGTGCACATCATGGACCCTGACAAGCACATGCACGCACACATTAAACGAGAAGATGAATTTCAGCGGAAGAAGATGGATAGATGGATGGATGGATGAATTTCCTGCATTTTCAGTGGGCGTGATCACAAACCTGAGGACGCCTGCTCGGTCTCCTGAGGCAAGGTGTTGTCCATCAGGACTGACCCTCAGGGTCCTAATACCCGTCCGACTCTGGTCGCAGTGTGAGCCCTCCGAGCTTGTTGGCGCCACGACCGAGACGCTGTCCGTGTCCAGCAGGCTTGCCAGGTTGTCATCCATGTAAATGATCTTGTGCAGATCCTGAGGGGTCAGAGGTCAGAGTTATTTTCAGGATGGTTCACATGTACGTGTCTACATGCGTGCTCCTACATGGCTCAAGATGTTGCCGTGGCATCTGTCCACATTCCACACACGGATGGTGTTGTCTGACGAGCAGGACAGGAAGCAGCCCAGAGGGGGGGGCATCTTGCCTGCTCCTCGTCCCCCGACCCCGCCCTCTTGGGGAAACACCTGCAGGCGAGATGGGAGGAGCTAGTCATCAAGCATTGGGGGTCTCAATGACTTGTGATTCTCACCTCTAGGCTCCACACACACGAGGCGTGGTAGAGTGCCGAGTAGAGTTTGCCCACCCGCCGGGGGTCGCGGAGGTTGCACACGTCCCACACGTAGATACTGTGGTCGTTGTAGATGCACGACAGCCAGCGGTTGGTAGGGTCGTAGGTCACAGCCACAGTGTCTGGGTAGCGTGCGTCCAGTCTGCAGGAGAACAGCTGACTGGGAGGAGGAAGAAAAGGATGAGCTTGGAGGGCCGGCGCCCCACGGACGTCTGAGTGCGTTACCTGCCATCCGTCATTGCGGCTACGTCCGCGCCCAGGAAGTGTGGGCGGGGCAAAGTGCAAATGAAGTGTAACGTCAGCGGGCTGAAGGCTCGCACTGCGCCATCGGAGCAGCCGCAGAAGATGAGCTCGTCTGTGACGCACAAACATGTTGCCTGTGACGCCTGCAGATGCACAGCAGACAGTGTCACATCACACGGCCTCAAGGTGGCATCATAACAAATGCATGACTCCGCCCACAACACGCAAGCAGTTATATGACGGCACACCAAAAGAAAACACCAATCAAGTTGCGCGCTTTCTTGTCAGCAGAACATTAGCATGCCAACAGCACCAACTCACCTGGAGCTCCACCCACTTGTCTAGCAGACGGCGGTCATTGAATTGGACCAGCAAGCCAGAAGTGGTGATGCAGAAGGTGGAGGATGCCTGCTGGCCCCGCCCACAACCCACGTCACAGAAAAAGTTGTTCTTGAGCTCTCCCAGCAGCCCTGAACGCCCCAGCAGAGGCACCGTGGCATTCACCTAGACGTGGTGATGGTCACATGGTCACTTGACCACCACATGGACATGTGAGGTCCAAAAAGACAAAAGGTCACCTTGGATGTCTTACTGTGGTCCAGATACCAGAACTTGACATGACGGTTTCCCGCCGTCACAAAGTATGAGCTGTCATGTGAGAAGGACACGGCTGTCACCTTACTGGACACCTTGTTGGCAGCCACTACCACGTCTTTCTACACACACACACACACACACACACACACACACACACACACACACACACACAGGAAGTGAAAACAAGAATGGACCTGACTGGACAGTTCCCGTGAGTGTCTCAGTACCTTCCAGTTCCACACGTGGACCATCATGTCGTGTTGGTAGCCCACACTGATGATGTACTTGCTGTTCGGAGAGAACGTCACGCAGGCGACACCGTATTTGTGTTCCTGGAGCTTTGCCACCTGGACACAATTCGCCACCTCCCACACGCGCACCGCTGGCATGTGGCCGCTCTGAGGACGATCACGTGTCACATGATCACGTGTTAACATTGACAAGAAAATGTCACATGACTCACCTCGCCTGTGACCACATGCTTGCCATCAGGGGAGAACGCTAATGTGGTGATTGTCTTCCTGAAAACAAATATCAGTGATGAGTAACCATGGCAACAGCAGCAGTAAACATACTGAGCTTACCTCCATGTGTTGAAAATGTGACGTTGTTTGTTCTTGCGAGGATGCAGCAGGACCACCACACACCTGTGCACGCACGACAACATGAAGATTCTTTCATTCATTTTCTCGCTTATCCTATGAAGTACAACTCCACCAACTGCAGGTGAAGGTGGTTTTGGACACTTTACAACATTTATCTCTAACGTGTTAATAAGGATATTAATCAACATCACTGATAAAAATGTTTAAACATGTTAATCAATGTGATGTTAATCAATGCTATTGATAAACATGTTAATCAATGTCAGAATAAAAATAGTTCTACCTTTCTCAGTGAAATGTTCACAACCTAGGAATTTTCTTTGGTGTAGTGGTGCAACATGAAATATAGACTAGCAATAATAAATAATCAAACTATAAGGGTATGCAAATAAAAAGTAAATTAAAATAAACAAGATATATGACAAAATAGCTAAATTCATGGATCAAGTCATTGATCAAGATGTTAAAGTTAATTGATAAAAATATCAATCAATGTCGGACGTAATTTTGGAGTGTGGGGGGTGGGGATTATGTCCCCTGCACTTTTTCAAATGGCAGTTTTATTCCCCTGCAGTCTTTACTGTTTAAAAATGATGTTACACTATATTAAATATAGATTGGGTAAGCTCTAGGACGAAGCCGGTTTCCCTCTACAACACTGGCCACAAGACCCCATTGGCTCTGCCGTATTTTGCTAACGTGAGATTAACCATCCCAGCTGTCACTCCATTTGGTGTATGCTAGTTGGCCACGAGTCCGTGTTCATCTGCCACGGTAAGTTGTCAACATGTTGGACGTCAGTTCTGCCTGGGTCACATTACACACATTTTAATATGGAAGATTTCATTTACAATAATATTTGAATCTGTGTCTGTGTGTGCGTGCGTATGTGTGCTTTATAACTGGCACAGAAGGTAGCACGATATAGTGTAAGTTACTCGAAGGACCACATTATACCCCATCGCCGAGCCTCCTTCCTCTCATACACCAAAAACACAGACTCACTCCCCTCTTCCTAAAAAGAAACCTTTTCAAACTGGCATACTTATTGGCATACTATGTGTGGCTGTTTATTGGCCATCTGCAAATATTATGTTGAAACATGCCCCACCTGTTCCAAATATAAAATTTGCGATGGGTGCCTTCCCGGTTCCGCTATGCCTATGGGCGGAACTGGTTGTTGTTGTATCTTATGTTTCAGGGCCATGATACACTGCTGCAATAACCAGGCCATCAGCGGGAGGGACAAACTCCCCCCGCCCCACCAGGCCTTACGGGCAGAAGGACTTCCCCTGCTCACAAGCAGTGGAAACCTTAGGCTGGAGTTGGAGACCCTGGATGAGGAAGTAGTATTGTAAGGGTCTACATTTACTGATGTTGCTCATATAGTGTTTTGCCTGCTTGCTCATGTTGCCCCACAGGTTTCTGATGCACATTTTTGGTGTTTTTACATGCTTACACATATATATGGGGAAAGCTGTTACTGATGATGTCTAGTTATTTCCACATTGTTACACACACCAGCAGCCACTGATGCCATAGGCCACACCTGAGGGGGGGCAGGTGACATTGTTTCTGCCATGTAGGTGGTTGCATGCACATATAGGACTTGCACCACACAAACAGGGGAAGGGTTTTGTGAACTGACCATTAGGCCAGTTCTACAGGGGGAGATGCTAAATTTAGTTTTCTCCCGTGACCTAAAGTCGGCTTTAAGTTTTGGCCCCCTGTGCAATTAAGTCTGACACCCCTGTATCGACTCATGTACAGAACCGTACCCTTTATAACGAGGTACAGTACGTACCATTACACTTCTAATAAACATGTTAATTGATGTTACAGATAAAGACATTAATAAATGTTATACAGGTCACATGCTATGCGACTCTCACCCAGCAGGATACGCCAATAGTCCAGTTCGAGGGTCACATGACAGTGCTCGGTTGCCGGGTGCCGTGATGCCGAGAACCTTTTCCAAGGTCACCTGCAGGACAAAGGTCAAACGAAAAAGGTCAAATCCATTCACACTTTAGCAGCTGAAACAACTGTTTGCTTGTTCGTCACATGATCGTTTGTCAGCAGTGCTCGTCAGCAGTGCTTGTCAGACTTGACAGACGAGTTAGCTTAAATATCTTCAGGCTGTTTGACAGACAAGTTAGCTTAAGCCTCCTTGCTGGAAAGTGAACAAATAAACATACATTTTACGGACACCACAATGATTCTACTGTAGCTATACCATCAACAGTAAAACATTGAAGGTGAAGAAAAGGTGAAGGTGAAGAAAACACACCTCCGCGTCGACCTGGCGGCGCGCGGCTCGACCCCGCCCCCTCAATTTGATTGACGGTGAGCGCAGCAGGTTCTTGATGCGGCGGCTAATCGCGCCGCTTCCATCTGCGCTCATCGCGCTCTTAGCTCGGCGGCTAGCAGCTAGCTCTCTCCCGCATGACGTCTCCAAGCCAGACCGCAGTCAACTGAGCCGAACCGACGGCGTCAGTGAGTCTCGTCCTGGGTCTGGACAGATTCAGATCGCTGACTCTGGGTCCTCATCGCTTCAGTCACCTCGAAGAAGGCAGAAGGGTCTCCGTCAAGAGACAAGTCACCGCGCGGCCACTACACACGCGTTTCCGGTCGTCGTTTTCAAAGTAAAGGTCCAATGACGGAGGTCGCACCGGGCCAATCTTTATTTGGACATTTGTGTTGTCAGCCGGACCCGCTACATCGACCCCACGCTTCAGTAAACATGTGATATTGCTTTTCTTTCCATGTTGGTTTAATATGTTTTTTTTCCTGTGGGTTTCGTTTTGCCATGTGCTGTCTGCTCAGATTAACTTTTTTAAATTACATACTGGACTTTTAGTTTGCTGGTGGGACGGACAACTTCCTGTGTGTACGTATCTGAATCAGTAGTGTAAATGTTGTACAATAAAGGCTCCTTCGCAAGCACTGACTAAAATGTTTTAGGATAAGCGGCATAGAAAAAGAATGGATGATGACGAGAATGATAATTAGTGCCTGACTGCCTGTGATTACACTGCGCGCAAGTCCAAGCTGTATAAAGTAGAATGTTTGTAGAATGATGGAAGAATGTGTACAGTATTTGTGTCATAATGGAGGGTGTGGCCTGAGGAGATCAACAGCCTGTATCAAGGTCTTCACAATTATTCGATATTTGTTTTCCTCATGCAAATGTGCTAAAATATACATTTGAAACACTTTCTTAAGTTTAGAGTAAGTTAATTGAAGAGGCTAACTAGTTAGCTAGCGGCGGCCATCCCTGCAGTGATCCATAGCCTGCTCAATGTAATGTAAACAAAGAGTAATAGGCGTGTAAAGGTAACTACAGGGGTGTTATTTGATGTCTATAGAGCTCTAAATAATGGTTAAAAAAGTCATAAATAGGTTTTCTATGGTAACTACGAAAGTATTCAATTTATTAATATTGAATCCTACTTTGTGAAATTCGCTTATTGCGTTGGATCAGAACCAATTAACTGCGATAACTGTACTTTTTTGTTTTTGGGATTGTACTTTTATCACAAAATCTCATTAGCAGCCAATTAGCTTGCTAATACATGTAAACAGGAACCAGAAGTCAGCTCTATTTTGCACGTTTATGATGTCATTAGTGGTTGATGGTCAGTTAACAGACGAGTCTCAGCTTTCTTTATTGAGCACATCTGCCAAATAACCCAGAATGGAGTTATAAAGTTGCAAGTGTGAGCATTTTGATAAAGGTGAGAAACACACTGTAGTGATGGATGAAATCAGTAGTATCGCACATCACTAACATACCGGTGTCTGTGTGGATCTCGCTGCCACATCGTGGTAAGGTAAAAATGACATTAAATGTTAATTTATCAGTTCAAATCACGCATCTTCGACCACTTATCCGAGGTCGGGCAGCAGCCTAAGCAGGGATGTCCAGACTTCCCTCTACAGCAGGGGTGTCAAACTTGTGCCCTGGAGGGCCGAGACACTGCAGGTTTTCTTTCCAGCCAGTCACTAAAGCAGGTGATTTTAATGACCAACACCTTCAGTTTGAGGGAAGGAGCTCATCAATTAAATCACCTGCTGAAGAAACTGGTTGGCGAGAAAACCTGCAGCGTCTCGGCCCTCCAGGGCACGAGTTTGACACGTGCTCTACAGTACCTGGCTCCAGCTCCTTTGGGAAGTAAAGGAAATGCCTTGGTTTCTGACTGTATTGTGGGGGGTGAATGCAAGGCCATCTGGGGCAGTAATATCATTTGTAATTATCCTTTAATTTTAAAAATATAAAAACATGTTTTGTGTTAACATTTTTGGCTTTACATTATGTCTTATGGGAAAAATTGGTTCGATCAGAGTATTTTGTTGTCAACCTGTGATCACACCTTTTCTTTTAACAGAAAAAAACAATTGCATGTATTTTAAAAAGCACAGGTCAAACTTTATTTAAATAAGTGTCACCATTTACAATGTAAAAAAATAAAACTTTGGAATAAACTAACAAGGTCAACAGAGTTCACCTGACTTGGTGTGAGCTGAAGAGTGATCACTGATATGTCATCAGTTGGGCGGGTTTCCTCTTATGCCCAAAGGAACCAACCTGGGCATTGGCCGCCACGACGTTTCGTCCCGTGCCTCTAATGAAGTCTCTGTCTTAGGAGGGCACGGCGTCTTTGCCCCACCCACCTTCATGTGCAGCAGCGGAGGAGGAGTCAGCACGGCTCCTTTACAGCTCTCGTCGGAAACTTTCTCGTATGCAACCTTTGACACTTTGTCCATCATAGCCGCACTCTCAAGTGAGGTGATCTCTTCGACGAGTGGCTTGAGACCATCTCCATCCCTCTCCACTTTTTGCTTGCAGGCTGAAGTTGGGTCGGATCCGGCAGAGCCGAGGAACAGGGTCACGGGACCAGGAGGTGGACACTCGGTCGTGTGCGGTTGCAGTGTGTTTGTGGGAGGAGCCAAGTGGAAGAGGTTGTTCAAGTTGGCAGCTGGAGACGACAAACTTTAGTCTGACTTTTGAACACTAACAAGCTTTTATCTACTTGTGTGTAACACACTAGCAGCTAGCTAGTCAGCTACAAGATTAATGGTGGACAAGTCAGTCCATGAGCTGGCTACCTGCTAGATTAGTTACAGTTAGCTGATCTTACTGGTTGGTGGGAGGGGCATGGCGGCCAGGTACATGTGCTGATTGGTCGCACTGGGAAGGTTGAGGTTGATTGGGGCAGCGCCTACAAAACCAGAAGTTAAAACAGCGTTAAAAAAAAAAGTTTGTCTTTGATTGCCTATGATAAGGCACCTGGTTTAAGGTGCTATCCCTTCTTGGCTCCAAATGACACTTTTTCCATCCAAAAAAATGTAAGACCACCGCACTGACTGGCATATAGTGCCCTCCAAAAGTATTGGACTGGTGAAGTCAGTTCCTTTATTTTTGCTGGAGACTGAAAACCGTGCGAGTTTGACCTCAAAAGATGAATGTGAGACGAGAGCAATATTGCATCTTTTATTTCCATGTATTTATTTACATCTGGATCAGATGCACAGCTTGGAACAGGGGTGCTCACACTTTTTCAGCCTGCGAGCTACCTTTAAAATGACCAAGTCCCAAAGATCTACCTTCTATTATAAATATGCAAAGTATATTAATTTTTTTATAAATGAGTATTTATGTTACATAGCACATGTATACACCTTAATTTGGGTCGAAGACCGCCCTGTGTCTTGGACAGCCAATTAGATCCTACGGCTCAGCGCAGGTGTGATTTTTTTGGGTCTACCACTTGACTTTTTTCTTCCATAATGCTCAGGATCTTTCAAAAAAAAACTTAGAATGATTGTCTTACTGCTCCCAACCTCAGCAGCAATGGCACGCTGCGAGGGGCCTTGCTTATGCAGCTCGACAATCCAACCACGTTCATAAAGAGAAAGCTTCTTAGCTTTAGCCATCAGGAGGGCATGCCAGTGTGAATGCCTGACAGAAAATGAAAATTTTGAGCAGATTTTGGCTTTTATAGCCTGTGGTCTTAAACTTTTGATCAGGTGATAAACAACCTATTTCAGTTTTTTTTTTTTTTTAAATTACAATCTCCAGATGTTTTTTGTCTCACTTCCCGTTCTTGTTTTTGCATATTGTAGCTCTACTTAAAACCTCATTATGATCCAAATGTGCAAAATGCAAATTCTAGCAATTTTTCAACTGGTCTTAAGATTTTGATCAGGAGTGCATCGGGGTGCACACATATTTTCAGCATGCTATATATAAGCTAGTTAATATGCTAATACATGCCAGTTATAAGTAGACATGACCTATCTCTTACTATTGAACATACAGTGTAACATATATATAAAATCTAACTGGTAAACTTTTAAACTACTATACTGAATATTAATGATTAATATTTCACATTCACAGTTTCCAAGTTTAAAGGGTAATCAAAGTAGTTTACATCATTGACAAATAATTCACAATTCAATTCAATATGGCAATAATAATTCCGCAATAGTTGTGTACATAGTAAGTAATATGTCAGTCAAAATAGCTACGTAGAGTTCTAGGACACACACCTTATGTGTTACGTCCTGTTAGCATTTGCTGTTAAACATTCCCAATATAGAAGAAATGAAAACGATTATGCAAAAGGCAATGCTGTCGAAGTCAAGGCAACATATTAAAAACCTTTCAGCCACGGGCACATTTTCCAATTCATCATGAAATGAGAGTAGAAAAACACGCATTTCTATAATGGAGTTCATGACGCAAGCAAAGCCCTCAAACAAGTCACTTTTTTTCCTACTTAACTAGCCGCTACAAGTAAAAGGATTAATTTTGTTATAGATATAGGCATCTTACCACTCAGTTTATCTATAATCGAAAAATGAAAGCTGCATCTCTGTGTGTAGTTTGAGATATCTGTTCACCATTTTCACGGGGGAGCAAGAGCAAATCATGAGGGAAGCTTAATGTCAGCTGACTGATGTCAGATGACATCTACAAGGTGACGTTTATGCAATCGACCCAAACTACCTTCGCAATCTACAGGTAGCTCGCACCCCTGGCTTAGAAGATAGCACCTTTTGTTTGAACCCACCCACTTTTCATGTGAGCAAAAGTATTGGAACATGTGACTGACAGGTTTGTTTTGTTGCCCAAGTGTGTCCTACTACATTGCTTATCACAATCAACAATAAACAAGCAATTGTGAATCTGAGATAAGATGGAAAATTAGAGCCACTGCACAAACATTGATCATAGCCACGACAACCATTTGGAATTTCCTGAAGAAGAAAGAACAGGTAGTTGGTGACAAGAAGATTATGAAGCTGTAAAAAAATAAAAAATAAATAAATAAAAAAAGACTACAACAATTGTTAGTGACATCAGCAACAACTTGCAGAAGGCAGGAGTCAAAGTATCACTATCTTCTGTTCACAGAAGACTTAATGAACAAAAGTACAGTGGCTTCACCAGAAGATGCAAACCACTCATTAGCAAGAAGAATAGGAACGCCAGGCTGGAATTTGCCAAAAAGTACAGAGATCAGCCTAAAAAATTCTGAGACAAACATTTTATGGACTGAATGTAGTAGGAAAAAAACACACCTGTCAGTTACATGTTCCAATACTTCACTCACGTGAAAAATGGGTGGGTTCAAACAAAAAGGTGCTATCTCCTAAGCTGTGCATCTGATCCAGATGTAAATATCTGGAAATAAAAGCTGAAATGTTGATTGTTTGTTTATATGTGCCCTGCGATTGGCTGGCGACCAGTCCAGGGTGTACCCCGTCTTTCGCCCGAAGTCAGCTGGGATAGGCTCCAGCATACCCCTGCGACCCTAATGAGGATAAGCGGCATAGAAAAAGGATGCATGGATGTTGAAATGTTTTTTTTACGTCAAACCCAGATAAAAAGGAAATCACCTCACTCCAATACTTCTGGTGGGCACCGTATGTTTTTAATAGAGGTTTCATGAACAGATTGTACAAAAAATGTCTATATTCTTAACAGTTACGAGTTCAACTGAATTAGATTTGTCGTTCGGCCCGACAAGGAGAGTTGCGTCAATGGCTGTCACTCGCTCACGGCTTGTGCACATACAGTACATACACACAGTCACAGAGAAGCCATCGGCAACTAGTAGTCATGGCTGAGCAGGAAAAGGTGGGATATAGTACGTTAGAACACGAGTGCTCTAATTGCAGTACCCAACCATGACAGGCAGCACCTTTAAGTTTTGAAGCTAAGTTAGGAACTGACAATAAAAGTGCTTTAAGTGTACCTGCTATGGAAGAAGACGCTAGCTGTCCTGCCATCAGTGGGCTCAGAGTTAGGACTGATTGCCCTGGCAATGCTGTGGCCACCACCGTCAGAGTGTCAGCTGGTATGATGTCCTGACCTGGGGACGTGGATGAGTGCTGTTGTTTCTGCTGAGATGGACACAAACGGATCATATGGGTCTTACCAGGCAAGGAGAGGTTCTTCCGGCGACATAAGATGTTGGGTGTGGTCTTGAGCCGGTTCTTCACCACTTGTTCGTTGTTGGAGGAAGTGGGTGTGACCACCTGGTCTCTTGGAGTGCTCACCTCTAGCTGATGGGAAGCTCTCTGGTCAGGTGAAGGGGCGTTAAGAGCAGGAGTGGGAGGAGCTTGTTCATTGCAAAGTTTCTGACTGCAGGACACATCCTTGTCATCTTCATTGCCTGGACAATAGTTTGTGCAATAGTGCACAAACGTGACCGTTAGTGCACCCTTTTCTGGACACGTATGCTTGCAGTCTGAAGTCAAAGCTTCTTTGCTGTGAATAATTGACTTTTTACAACACTTTTAAATACGTTTTTGTTCACCGCCTTTCAATGCAGAAAGGGATGACTATAGCCATCTCTGATTAGTCACATCCTGTCACCTGACTGATGGCTGTTGGTTCTGGTACATCGCTGCAGGTCCTCGCAGACCTGAGGAGTCTTCACTCTGGAATTGAGCTCTTGACAAGTCTGAAACATGAGGCCAAACGTGAGGCCAAAGTCAGTGAGGCAGCAGAAGGCACTGTTATGTGACTTCAAGGTGCTTTATACCTGAGTTTGCAGGTGGTGCTGTTGACACTCATTGAGCTCTTCAATGGTGTCGCCCCCTGACTTGAAAGCAATGCTGTTGGATGTCACACACCAAAATGTTTGAATCCAGTCACTGCTACGTGTTAGCTTCCTGCTAGGAAATCACTTCTTACACATTGTTTTTGGGCACACATCGTTTCTTTTTGGTGACCTCATGAAATTTCTTGCCCGGCGTTGCCAATCTCAGCCCATCAGCTTCCACTGTGCCTGGACTTCCTGCCTGCGTCTCAGGTGAGACATCATGGCGGCTGGGACCTGTGGCTACGGACACATATGACATCACAAAGGAGGTCACTGTGCAACAGAGGAAGTAGAAAGCACTTCCTACCCGCGGAGGGGACGATGACGGCAAACAAGCGGTCCCTTCTCTTGGCCAGAACCATCTTCTTTCTCTTCAGGCGCTTTTCGCTGGTCCTGAGTTGCTCGATCACCTGGATCGCCTGAAACAAAGTCGCCAACTGTTCTCAAACCGGCAACGGCGCCAAAGCATCAACAACATACCGTATTCAAAGTGGCAAGGGTCGACGAGTTGGCATCGAGTTGGACCTCACACTTCAATGCATCAACCAACTGTGATATCCTATGACGCCGCATTCTCTCCATGACCACCTGACAGAAAGCGACTTAAGATGAGTTGGAACAGGGGATTCCTTCTTGCATGAGCTGAAGCAACAGTGGAAATGCTACGTACATGACTGACAGGAAGTGAGGCACCTCACCTTACACGAATTGACGCTTTTGACCTGAGATGACCCACTAGTGATGTCCATATCAACATCATCACTTGAGTCATCTGTGAAGTCAGACGAGTTTTCCGTCTCGCTGCTTGATGAATCCAGCAGATTGACTTCTTGGATTATGCGCTTGGCTCCCAGGTCCTTCCCAGCATCCACATGATCGTCCACGCAGATGATATCCAGGTCAACCAAGTCCCGAGCGGGCTCAGATGCGGGGTGAATTAGGGTGGGTGAAGGTGTGACCTCTGATCTCAGAGTAGTTACCGTGGTTTCGTCTTCACAATCACCCGTGACAGTCCCAGCTTTTATCCCTGGCTTCACACTGTGGACTGCCGACACGAGCGGGTTGGTCGTGGTCAGCTTTGTGGGCGGGGCCGGAACGTTCTGGGAGTTGAGCGGGACAGGATCTGTTGTGGACCTAATGGGAAGAATTTTTAAGGTGTACATTCCATTTTTGCTCAGGGATCCGGAACCCTTGGTCACAGTGAAAGACTTGAGGCCAGACATGTTGTAGGTGGAGCTAGATGCCGTTGGACGGGTAGTTGCACTACTCGCCGTAAGATAATTAGAAGAATCCATGAGTACAGATGTTGCCGAACCTGAAGACACAGCCAGGAAACAGAAATGTCATGTGAACTTCCCATGGAGCGAGAAAACACACAGAAAGATAGAGAAAGCAATCATCATTGACCCCCAGCAGCAGGCTAAAACGTGACTATAGCCCCTCCCCTGTGTGGTGCCATGCATACTCACCAGTCTTGACAGCGGTGCTGGGGGCTCTCAGCTGACTCACTGGGATCAGCTGGACTAGTTTTCCATCCGGTTTGCGGTAGTATCGTATACCTGTTGGGGTGTGAACTTGGCGTAAAACCATCCTGACTGAAGAGGAGAGGGGGGGCTGAGGACAAGGTAAGACAGGAAGCCTGATGGGGGTGCGAGGTGGTGGAACCATTAACCGTTGAGAATTGGTAGGGGGTGCCAACCCTGAAAAGGAGGTTGCTAGTCATCACGAGCAAAGGGCAAAAAATTATGTCTGAAATCTGCTGTGTTACCTGGGGTGAGGGCTGACTGTTGATTGGATCTCACAGAGTTCATGGTAGCCTTCATGATGTGGTTCGTTGACACCACAGTCTTGATGGCTACTGTGGGCACCACTGCAATACACACACACACACACACACACACACACACACACACACACACACACACGTCATCAAAAGACTGATGTCATCAAGGCTCCGTTTAAGTGGGGAGGTATATTCACCTGCAGGAGGCGCTGGAAGGCCAGAGGCTCCAACCGGTGGGGGTGGGATGGTGATATACGTGGTGGGAACGGAATTGGAGGTTGTCACGGTGACAGGAGGGAGCACAGATGAGGACTGAGGGGGCTCAGCTAAAGAGGTCAGGGCTTGCGGCTTTTTGTTGCCCAGCACACGACCCGTCAGATAAGCTGCCAGGCGGTTGGCAGGGTGGAGCGCCCCCATCTCCCCCAACTGGATCTTGGCCAGTGGATACAACTTTCCGTTGACCTGGGCGCATGCAACACTTGATCACTCTGCTTATTGATTAGTTGGAAAGCTAGATCAAGTGGGCTCACCTGGATAGGATCGTAGCCGTCTGGCGTCTGTTTGCTGGCTGACAGGAAGCCGGCAGGGGAGATTCCCGTCAGGAAAGGTAGAGCCATACGGACACTGTGCTTCCTCTTCTCCATATTCAAGCACTCACTCCCATCATGTACCTGCTGCTCATCCAGATCGCTTTCATTAAGTTCGCGCTGCCAATCTTCCACCAAGTCCTCCTCCATGACCTCCCTCTGCCACTCCTCCACAGGCTCCGTCTCCTCTTCCACTTCTCTCTGCCAGTCATCCACTGACTCCGCCTCCTCTACCGCTTGTCTCTGCCCATCCTTTACAGGTTCCACTTCCTCCTCCACCAGTGCAGTGTAGTCATCCTGAGGCGGTAAGAGTGTGTCATCATGTGAGACTAGCGATGGGCGATATGGCCTAAAATCCTTATTGTGATATACATTGCAGCCTCTTGCAAAAATATACAGTATATCACCATATATTATTTGGCCTACACTCAAAACTACAACAGATTACAGAACCATTTCCAAACAGGTTACAGGTTACAATGTGCCCTCATTTGGCTGCTGAAGTATGCGACAGAGTTGCAAACTCTTCTGGATAAAAATCTCCCGGGCTGTGATGTTTTCATGTGGATATAAAATACTGTCTTACAACTTAATAATGACAAGGTCTCTTTATTGAAACGTACAACCATGCCACAGCGACATCCACAGCCATCTCTCTCACGGCACAATGCTTTGCCTTGCCTTCCCTGCCCTCATCCTAGGGGTCGGCAACCTTTACAATCAAAAGAGTCAGTTTGCCCTCTCTTCCTTTAAAGAAAAATAGTCTGGAGCTGCAAAACATAGCACAGCTTATAAACTTAATACTTTTCAAAAAATTGTGCTTGTTTTGAAAATGTTTGAAAACATTTTTTGTTGTTTGTTAATTTTTTTATACATAAAGCATACAGGTAAGCCAGCTTCGTCGGCAAAGAAGACAAAAGGATTCTGTCTATGCAGAATGAAACCATTTTCAGGACTATCTTACCGCTGGGGAAAACAGATGTCTCGTCAGTAGCCCACCACACACAAGCAGGCACACACCGGCTTCGCCTCCCCTTCCCTTAATCATCCAATCACCAGTCAGAACTCAGTCAGGATGCATTCACGAACTTACAAATAGTCGGATATGTTTTAATTATTTTCAAAAATGTGCATTTTCCCCTTTCAGATGTTAAAAAAATACTTGAGCTCTGCGAAGGGAGCTACAACAAAAAGGTTAAAGAGCCACATGTGACTGTGGAGCCGCGGGGTTGCTGACCCCTGCACTAATTAATGCCCTTAGTCTGATTGTCTTCAGCAAACTGTTTGCAAGCTTTCTTGTGCATGATCTTTAGAAGAGGCTTCCTTCTGAGTTGACAGCCATGCAGACCAATTGGATGCAGTGTGCGTCGAATGGTCCCCCATGCGTGCGTCTTTCAGCTCATGTCTTCATTGATTCTGTACTTTGTGCTTTTGTCGTCATAATTATGTATAATTACTATGTTTATGTGTAACAATAGTGTCATTGTATAACTGATTGCCATGTTGCTGCAGACCACAGCAAAACTGCAAAAGAGCATAAAGATCACAGTTCACCACAGCTTGTCACCACTTTTTATCAATAAATCCACCAAACAGAAAACAAACCTGCCGTGTTCATTAACTTGGACACCCCCATCTATACGTTTGGCTGCTCTAAACTACTAAATTCCAGTAGGCATCTCACCCCTCTGAGACTCTTTGTTTTTGTTTAGTGTATACTCCCAGTCAGAAGTCTTAGAACACTCCAATTTCTCTGGAGGAAAAACCTACATTTAAAGTGTTAAGATGTTGTCTGTCTCTCTCCCATTGTTAATTCCCTTTTTTCTTGCCATTTTTGGAGCAACAAATTACTTTCTCCAGTACAATGCTGTTCAACTGATGTTCACGAGGGTGTCGTACCCTGTTCTGAACACTGTTTTTATGCAGACAGTGGATGTAGTAGGTACTCCAGAATTTGGAACACCTATAGGAATTAGTTGCACCAACTGCCAAGGCTTGATCCACTTCCATTTCTGCAGAACTGCTTTAAATTGCTGACCCAATTTGTCATCCCTGAAACAGGCCTTTTTGTATAATTCTGAAAAACACGTTTTTCAGTTTTGGGTAACCTTAACTTTTGTTAACCTCTGGTACTTCACCACTTACCTTTGTACCATTTCAAGCTATTCATTGGGCTTGAACAAAAAAAAATTGGGGTATTCTAAAACTTTGACCGGTAGTGTATGTGCAGTTCAAAAATAAGACGGGATTTTTTTTGAGCAACGATTAAATCCAGAAAAACTACACAGATCATGCCTTCATCAAACACTGTTTCTTGGTGCACTAATGACATGACGGAGGATGTTTAAAACAGCTACTACAGCACATGCGAGCCAGAAAATTTTACACAGGCCAGGCACATGTCCTGGTGCATGTGTGTACATTCATGGAGGGAAAATTAAGAACCATATGCTCTTCTGTAGATTTCCTTTTCCAAAAAGTCAATTAGATAATTAAACAATAATTAAATAAATCAAACTAAGATGTTTTGCTGTGTGCTACATGACTTCAGTTCAAATGTCTGAAAGGGTACGTGACAGTGAAAAGTTGGGAACCACTGGCTGAGAACAGCCTCAAAGAGTTCTTTGCCGTGAAGTGCCATGTTGAACTTCCAGTGCCCACGAGACAAGTTTTTTTTCTGAAAGCGAAATCAGGTTTTAGCGGCTATCCACACAGAAACGTTCTCAGGTAAAAATGGCAAAGTATTTTATCGTTTCAGCCTTTCATCCACATGGAAACGGTGTTCTGGGTGACCTGAAATATATATATATATACACATATATATATATATATATATATATATATATATATATATATATATATATATATATATATATTTTTTTTTTTACGGCTTCCAGAGTGGGGAAAATCTGAAAATGCTGGCTTGTCATTTTTTCAAGGAGTTATTGGAAAAAAAGGACAAATCGTCGTCGTTAGACTCTTCTAAAAGAGGTAGTGTTCTGTGGGTGGTGTAGAACTAAGCAGGCCTGTTAACTATTCATAAACTTTAATCACACGCTCTGTCTGGGTTGTATCATGAAACTCTTAGCCTTCCTCTCTCCTCTTCCTCGTTTTCCATCTGTTGGTCCCATTAGCAGTGTCACAGTGCCCTCTGCCGGTCAAGCATGTAGCAGTATAAATATGGACTTATAAGGCAAAACACATGAAAAAGTAGACCAGTCGGCTTGTGTTCGTATCTCCGAATGTTCGTACGTCGGATGTTCGTTAGTAGGGGACTTGGTGTATTATGTTGGTTTCTCATTAAAGCTCACTTCTGGTCACGTGATGGCAACGGGTCAGTGAAGTCATCGTTTTCAGAACGAAGCGGTTTGCTTGTCGACACAGAAATGACAAGCCAGCCCTTTCAGATTTTCCCCACTCTGGAAGCCGTAAAAAAAAAAAATATATATATATATATATATATATATTTTTTTTTTTTTTCAGGTCACCCAGAACACCGTTTCCATGTGGATGAAAGGCTGAAACGATAAAATACTTTGCCATTTTTACCTGAGAACGTTTCTGTGTGGATAGCCGCTAAAACCTGATTTCGCTTTCAGAAAAAAACTTGTCTCGTGGGCACTAGGCCTGGGACGATAATAAATACTGTATATTAATCACACAATAAATGAAAATGAACTTGATAATTTCGCCCGCCTCAATGCATTCGTGTCTGTTTTCCTCGTCTACCGCCTCCAACAGGCAGGAAGTGTTCACTCTGCATTGGTTCAGCACCTTGGCATGCTATTGAACAACGGCATGAACGGAGTGCCCTTTTGTCAGTCATACAGTCTCTGTCTTGGTGGGTGGAGGCGGTGCCGGTAGCATACACACAGTGTGTGTATATTGTCATATGTTTTTTAATATTTTTTCATTGTACTTTTTTTTAAAAGTAATGTTAAAATCTTGTCTCCTTCCTGTAGACCCACTCTCGTGCATCATCTCGTCTCGTGACACCCCTACTAAATGGGCCCAATTTTCACATTTAAACATAGTGGTGTACTCACTTTTGTTGCCAACATTTAGACCTTAATGGTTGTGTGTCGAATTATTTTATAGACAGCAAATTTTTCATTTTTTGTGGGACACGAACAAATTGTCATCAACATGCATTATTGCAATATAATCGAAATAGCTATCATAGGCCAAAATTATATAGTTTGTAGTTTATATTTTCAGTTTAGTTTATTTGACTTCATGTGGGGTTCATGCCAACCTGCTGAAGTTTGTCACGTCTGCTGATGAGGACTTTGTAGTGGATGCAGCGTCCAGTGCCGGTCTCCTCCACTGTTTGACTGATGGGATTGATGTGGTACTTCCTGGCCCAGAAGGGCTTATCAAGGCGGTCCTGGGCCATGGTTTCACACAGCTTCTTGAGCACATAATCACGGTCACCGTTCAATTTCCAGCGACACTCTGTGAGGACAGTCAGGCGTCTCGATGGCTTTGGGTGCGTTGAAAGGTTCTGAGGTGGACTGGATGCCACCAGCTGAGCTTGTGGAGCTCCTTAGGGTGGGAGGAAGAAGATTGAGACTCATGATCCATAATGACACTTTGGACCAGTGACAAAAAAAACAAAAAACACACACACCTGAATGCACTTTGTTTTTTCTTCCTAGGAATTTTCTCCTGCGAGGTTTGGGTGGAGGGACCTCGAGCACCTCCTGGAGGAAGATCATGAAAGAGTCAGGAGAGGTTGGACAGATGGACACAGGTGACTCATGACTGACCTGCTGTATTGCTCCGACCTTTCCTGCAAATCTTCTCACTCGCGCACAGCTGGCAGAGTCCTCGCTCACCTTATGAAGATGCAAGAAAAGCAAGTTCACAAATTTCAAGGTCACATTTGAGCTACAGTAAGATGGAGATGGAAACTTGTTTGCACTTTTGAAGATATCCTAGAGGAGACGGTGCAGGAGGACCGCAAGGCAGGTTCTGGCGAGTGGATGGGCTCCGGGTCCAAGCCACTACTGTCCCTCTTCCAGAGAGTCCGCACCCGATCGGCAGGCTGAGAGACGCTGTCAGCCTCCTTCAGAACTGTAAGTGGACGCAAACAGTAGGAACACCAAGGAAGAACACGGAAGAATACAGAGCTGGACTTACTGTAGGCCATCTTCATCCTTTTCCTTTTCTTCTTCTTGCCGGTGCCGTGATGGGAGGGGCTTGAATCTGAGCCGTCCAGGTTCTTGAGCAGGACCACCTTCTGCTTGAGGCAGCTGCATCCCAGCATGCATTGTGGCCGTCCACAATGGCTGATGCGGGACGTGTAGGCCAAGCTAGAGCAGACGCAGCCCAGCCGGCAGAAGTCGTTGAGGCAGGGGGCGGCGGGCCTGCGGGGCAGCTGGATTGGAGCAGTGGGGTTGTCGCACACGAATCCCTGCATGGAAGCAGATGTTTGTCCCTCATCATTGTGCACAGTGTGTGTGTGTGTGTGCTTTGATTGCGCCAATTAATTGGTGGTCTGAGTGTGGAAGAGACACGTGCAAGCTGAGTTGCACACCCTGTTAGAACTGAGCACTACTGTTGGCGTTAATAAAACATAAAAAGAGCATCAGCCTCTGTGTGCTCTATCAGGGTGCTCTAGTACATCCGGTACAGCACGTACAATAAATACATGAATGGGACTTTGACAAATTTGACCAATTTATCATATGCTCTCTGTCTCGCCTGAGTAGTAGTGATCACATTCATGAAATGACATGTCTGACTTTGTGGATTATTATGGAATGTTTCTATTATATAAATTTGTGTAATGAAATAATGTCTATATTTATAATACACACACACACACACACTTACAGATATGTACTGTATATACTCAACAAAAATACAAAAGCAACACTTGTTTTCGCTCCCATCTTTCATTAACTGAAGTCACATATACAACTTTTTCTATATACACAAGGCATATTTCAAATATTGTTGACAAATCTGAATAAATTTGTGTTAGTGAGCATTCCTATTTCATAATTCACAATCGATGCACCTCACTGGTGTGCCTTGGGCTCTGTACCAAAAAATCTGAATCCGAATACATGAGACCGACAGAAAGATGGACAGCCTACCATCAAGGTGAAGAGGGACGTCAGAGCAATGGTTGCTCTTTCTTCTGTGATGAAAGTGCGAGGTCGACCGCCCCATATAACGCCATCCTCCAAGTCTTTCTGTCTGAGCAGGCCTTGGGTCACAGACGGTCCAGAGGCACCAGGAGGGTTTCCACCATCCACTTCGGAGTCAGACTCCAGAGGGGGAAAACCTGCCTTTCGCCAGGGCGGGCTGAGAACCTTAGAGGAGGTTTTAGATTTGATTTTTTCTTTTCTCCTATTGAGAGCAGGACGTTGAGGGGGAGCTAGGAACAGCTCTGTCCGCTTGGCTAACAACGATTGGACACTGGGGGGTGCTTTATCTGGTTTTGGAGGTTCTCTGGGCAATTCTGTGAGGTGCTCCATGTGATGTGACTGGGTGGCTGCCGAGGTTGGAACTGCTGGTTGAGATTGGGGCGAAACATGATCAGCTTCAGGTTTGTAACTCTTCTGCTTCCTGTCACCTTTCCTATTGGCTTTATGCTCTCTGATGGGGACTCTGGTTCTCTTGGAGGGCGGGATGAATCCAGAGATGAGATCAGAGGTCGGCTTCTTGAGAACACTGTTGAGGGGGCGCACGTAGCTGTTGCTGCTGGCAGGCAGCTCGTAGAGTGGCGGCAGCTCTACAGACGGCTGAGAGAAACTAGTGGCACGCTCGTCGATCAGCTTGGCCTCACTCTCCAGGTACTGATCCAACATGTCGCTGCAGAAAGCAGACAAGTTCTTCTTGCTCTGCTCCGAGGCGGTGCACACTGCAAGACCAAACGCTACACTTCAAAATGAAACACTCGAACTTGCCAATAAGGCTGATAGCCTTACACACACTCCCCACAACACAACACGGATGCTATAAATGTCACACTTTAAAGTGGGTCATGTGACTGTGCAGTGACCTTCGGCCTTGGAGGGTGGAGAAACCACTTCAGATGGAGTAAATTTTTCTCTCCAACCTTTAATCTGGGTCAAATCTGTAGTTTTCCCAGTTCTTGACACAAATGATGTGGAAGCACCTGGGGGAAAGCACATTGTAACCACAATACATTTAATTCTCTTAGCATGGTCGACTGTCATAGTAATAGCCAGCCAAAATACTTTCAATGTGTCACTGAGTCTCTCATCAGTAGTGGTGGATCACAGGGAGGTTTTTTGTTGTTTTTTTTTTTTTTTATCAGTTTCAGTGAGGAGAAACTGCATTCGAAAGAGGCTGACCTTACATGAAGGGTTACAGCATCTTCTAAAGACCTCAAGGAATACTTCCCTTTATTGCTCAATAAAACAAACCAGCTCAACTCTTTTTATCTTCACCACTCTGTATTTTTCGGTCCAACACTCTCTTCAATTGATGGCGCTCATGCCCTACATGTTGTAGTTGTGCTCTATGTTTACTGCACAACTACAACATTTATCTGCATCTATTTCAAAATGCAGACCAAGTATTTACTGAAATAAAGACTTTTATTTGGTCAGCACGAGGAGGCCACAGGGATGGCCTGGTACATGTCTACAAAGGCACAGGCCTCCCTGCAGAACCGGCAATGCTCCATCACAAACTCATGGTTCAAATACAAACAACACCGACACCACAGTCACAAGCGTAGTGTGGCCTTTGGCATGAAACATTGTTCACTATAAAAAAAAAACATTCAGTGACTCACTTTGTAATGGCGGCAGCTCTTGGCTAAGGGGCTCCTGAGAAGTTCCAGGCGGAGGGATGGGCAGACGAACACCCAGGTACTGCAGGTCGATCGACAGAGTTGGATCCAGCAGATTCATCTTCAGTCCAACTGAACAACACACATATAAAATTATGTGTGTATTCTCATCCGTCTTCATGTTAAAGCAGATGTCTTTGACTTGTGCACTGATAATGCAGGGGTAGGATGACATTGCTAACCTTGTGTTAGCTATAAGTGAGAGACTAAATATTCCTTGATACCAACCCTCCTGTAGCACCGGGTGGATGATCTGCTGGTGCTTCATCATCTTCACGTCTTTTAGAAGAACTTTCTCAAAGGCAGCTATTGTCTCTTCTGGAAAACAAGTCAGGTTTGTATATTGTCTGAACAGAAAGCTACTGTGTAATCCTGCTAGCTGAGTAAAAAAAGTTAAACCCAGAAGAGTCACAACTATCATATTGCACGTGGATCAAGGTCTAACCTGAGCAATATAAACTAGATCAGTGGATCTCAACTGGTTTGGCTGCGGGACCCGCCATCACCCTTCAGAGACCAGCAACGACCCAAATTGTGGAAATCTTTTAACAAACTTCTCAAATGTCTTAATTTTTTACATGTATTTAAATTTTAAATTCAAAAAACACTGTTTGCAATAGTTACAGGGCTGCCTAAAGAATGCTAAATTTTTAAATTGTTGCAAGCATTATATGCGGTGGTGTCATTTGAGTCAGTTGCAAACAGTCCCTTTAATAAATAGTCTTTAAAGTACAGCTTGAATTTGAGGTAGTGCAAAAATAACAAGGTGTGCTAGCATCAAACAAGTTTCATGATCAGTTCAGCAACAATACGTCTTTATCCACAAATGCAAAAATTGTTTTTTAAAAAAGAGTGTGTGTAAAGGTTTTCCGTTTATTATGCATCAGAGCGGCCGCACGGTGGTCTAGTGGTTAGCATGTTGGCCACACAGTCACAGTCTGTAGATCGGGAAGCCCTGGGTTCGAATCACCGTTGGGCATTTTCTGTGCATGTTCTCCCCGTGTGTGCGTGGGTTTTCTCCGGGTACTCCGGTTTCCTCCCAAATTCCAAAAACATGCATGTTAGGTTAACTGGCGACTCTAAATTGTCCTTAGGTATGAATGTGAGTGTGAATGGTTGTTGTCTATATGTGCCCTGCGTTTGTGTACCCCGCCTGTCGCCCCAAGTCAGTTGGGATAGGCTCCAGCATACCTCGCGACCCTGAGGAGAAGCGGTATAGAAAATGGATGGATATACATCAGAGCATTTGCACAATGACCTGGAAGAGAAGTGAAACTACAACTTCAAAATCAAGCAAGTTCAGTTTCTCTGACTAAACTAGGTAAGTTAGAAGTATCATTACTTCTATAGACCACCCCTCTGTCTGGGCCGTCATACCGTCATACTGTACACGTGGTAGTCTTCATTATAGGCGGAATTACCCCACGCAACACAACGTGAGCTTTCGCTTTATGCCGCGCTCTTCTCCAGTAGATATCTAGCTGTGTCAGACGGACAGCACTGTAAGTCCGCACTCAATGTGCTTCCCTTCCCGCTCAAGCTTACCAAATCGCTCATAAACATGGCATGTACTTCATGGCGGTGTAGCAAGCGAATAGCACAGATGCAAGTTGCGTTCAGGGACATCGGGTCATTACACAATTTTTTTGGCAAAGACCCTGCAACCCACTGTAAACGGCTCCCAGCCCACCAGTTGAGAACCAATGGACTAGATTAAGGTGCAGGCTCTCCAGGGTCTGGTAAGATCTCAGCAGTTTACCATTTGTGTGTTCTTCAGTTAGTTGCTGCAGTTGAACTTGTGATGACGCCACAGGACGCCTGCTCATTTCTTTCTCTTCAGAGTCTGCTATGTGAAGTTTGAGGGCCTCCTGAAATGTAAAATGTTCTTTTCTTAGTCAGCATGCCAATTTGACTGCAGGAATAGAGGAATGACTTTCCACCAAAAGACCAATATCTACAAATCATGACCTTAAGAGCACCTGCTCTGCTTGAAGTGTAGGCGGATATTTGGGAGTTTGGAATTAGTACTCAACGTTGTTGACAATCAGCTTTCAAAAATCAAGAGCACATTTCTGTAGGGTGTGTTTTCATGTTCAACTTACATACATGTTTTGCCAACATGTATGACAGTTAAGTGTAGTGTGTTTTACTATATGTTGTCTGTACAAATGTTTTATGATGTTAATTAAATGGTACAGTCCAAAGTCAGGATGCTCCAATCAATCAGCCACCGAACAGTATCGGACAAATTCTGTGTTAAAGTATGTGATCGGCATATGCCAATCACAAAAAACAATCACCTGTGGCTCATACTATTGCAGCCTGTAGAGAACTCTGTGTGCAGTGTAGTGTCCTACTGTAATGTTCTGGGTAGTGTCCCCCTCCCCCTTTCCTTTACCCTGCACAGGCATGCGGCGGCAAACCCAGCACGTCTGCCATGTGGAATATACAGCATATATGCCATTTGTGAGAGTGACAAAGTTTGCATCCTCCATCACATGCCACAAAAAATATCTCACCGGGATAGCACGTTAAAAATCTTTATTATCGAATATGAAGAACAAACACTTGAAGGAGTATGGCAGTGCTTCTCAAATAGTGGGGCGGAGCCCCCCCTTGGGGGAGCAGTGAACTGTCAGGAGAGAAGCAGAGGCAGGGAGCACTTTCAATATTAGTGCAGAACTGCCAACATGTACGAATTTGTTGTACTCAGCATTCAATTTGACCTTTGAATACACTTTTATGCTTCACTGCTCTCCATTTTGTTGCATTTCACTGATTTCAGTTTTACGTTCAATCTGTACAGCACAGACAAATAACAGATACTATCAGTCTCTCAATAGTAATTCAAATCGGGGGGCACGAAAACATTTCTGCCCCTCGGCTGGGGCATGACAGAAAATAATTGAGAACCACTGGAGTATGACGAGTTTTCGTGGCTAACGGTGTGTCGCAGACAACACTCGCCCATATGTGTGTGACAGAAGGTTAAGCAAATAACCCAAAAAATAATTCAATTCATTGGGCTAGATGACCAGTCCCTCTCAGCAGGGAAGACACAGAGTTCCGCCGACTGCTCTCTCACTTGAAGCCCCGATACTGGAAGTCCTGTCAGAGCTCCATCAGACTATGGACTCTCACATCAACACATCAAAAGTCTCTTCAAAGATGGCAACTCCTCCTCTGTAAGTTTCAAGTTTAAGAGTGTTCTCTTGAAAACTAAGTAAAATATGTGTTTGTTCAAATTAACGTGATTTTATGGTCCCTTTTTTTCAGCTCATATTGGCAATAGCAGGGGTGCAGCCAGGAATCCTGGGCCCATTAATTTAAAAAATCATGTTGCGCCACCCCCCCTTAATTTTTTAATTACCTATTGTTTGGGGGCCCTGGTAGTCAGGGTCCACTTTGATGTACTAATATGACTTCTAATTTCATCATAGATTTATCTAAACCAAATATCAAGGCTGTCTAGTGACAACCCTGTAAGTCCATTATAATTCAGTATAAATATTTTGTTTGTTTTTAATAACATCTATAAGCCATCAGAAAGTCCATTAAGCATCCTTGTGGTTAACTTTTCACTCTGCCAATAAAGGTACATTTATTCTATAATGAGTCTTACTGGTGCAATTAAGGCAATATTGGGTGTTAGATTGAGTGCATCGGGTGGGGTGAGGGGTGGACTGTATGAGACACCAAGTTGGTAAATAATGGACACTGTCAAAGAAAGAATCAAAACCATCACGCAATCTAACATGGATGTGTGAAAGCAGTTGCTACCTTGGATGTGAAGGAGATAAAGAGTTGCTCCTCGACTTCTTCCAGGTTAGGCTGCATGGCTGTGTAGGCTGAGCCGTCCATCTTCTGATCCAAATCAGTCTTGGCGAGCTTTTGCCGTCGTGACCTCTTTTTGCACTTCGAATCTTTGGGGGACGGGACCATTGGAACATGATGAGGATGTCGGTTTGTACTAACTTCTCCTGAAGCATCAGGCGGGCAAGGAGGTGTCAGCGAATCAGTGCTTGGAAAGTCCATCCCCATTCCAAGATGATCATCAGTGGAAAAAAAGTGCACAAGATCTGCAATTGAAGGTGTGGGTGACAAACCATCCCCGTCCAAAGAGGAGAATGTTGGAGACAGAGTCAACGGAAGGGCAAGGGGTGACAGTTCTCCCGGGAAGGGTAGGGGCTGTTCATTCTCTTGAAAGGAAAGCGCATCTACAGCTGGCGCATCGGAATGGATAAGAGTCTGTGCGTCAACAGTCTTTGACTGAAGGTCAGTGGAAGTCTGGGATTGAGGGTTTGATGGAGACTGGGATGAAACGTTGGGAGTTTCAGAAGGCAATAAAGACGACCCCAGTGAAAGAGTTGATGTGGGCTGAAACTCTGCGAAGGAAGAGTCCACGTAGGGTTCCGTAGGCGGTAACACCGTGTGCCATTTAAAGACAGATGGGCAAGAATCATCCCTGGCTGGCAATCTCTCAGGAGGCTCAGAGGTGACAGAGTCCAGGTCTAATTCAAAAGAGACCGGTAGAGAAGGCAGTGGCTCCGGAGAACTCGCAGGGGACAAAGGCTCAAAGCCAAAGGGTGAGCAGGGTGAGTCAGGAAGGAATCCAACAGACTTGGACTCTGAGGACAGGGTGTTTGAAACATGTGTAGAAGCTAATGGTGTGTCAAACAGGGGGGACAACATGGGAGATGAAGATGAGGTAGTAAGAGCTGAACTAAAAATCCTGTGGTTACTCAATGACTGCTCATCATTGGCTAATACTGTTTTTTCCTCCAACACCAATGGCTCTGGTGCACCGCTTTCCCGAACACAATCAATATTTCTTGAGCCCTTTGGTCCCGGAGAAGCCATGGTGTCGTGAAATAACAGAGTGGGACTGGACGGCCGTTGAATGGATTCAATCACTTTTCCAGGAACATTCGTAGTCATGTGGTCTGCTCTGCTTGGGCTCATATCCCGGTTGTTGGGTTTAAGGTTACAACTTGTAGTGCTCGGCTGATTTGTAGAAGCTGTATCTGTTCCTGTTTGGACATCAGGAAGAGCTTGGTTGGGAGGAGATTCTAGGTTGCTCTTGACTTTTTTCTTAGTTGAATGTTGTTTCAGAAACAGAGCCAAGGCTGGCAGAGTAAGCAGTGCTGGACGTTTAACACTGTGTTCTAGCCCAACCTTGGACTGACATTTATGTCCAGAAACGACTTCTGTCCTCACTTTGTCAGAGCAGCTGAGTAAATGAAGACTGCATCCACTGTCTGGACCGTCAGTCTTTTCTTGTGGTGAAATTTCCTCACATGATTGGATAGACGTCTTATCATCTTTGGGAACATCTTGGCTGCAGCCCTTCTCTGGTGTGGTTTTAGTGTTGGTTTGCTCAGGTGTTTGTGAGGCACCCGGCGACTCCAGAGTGCATCTTTTCAGGGAAACATGCGCCTCCCGAATGAGTTCAGCAATTAACTTCTGTTCTGGCTGTGATTTGCTGCTGAAGGAAACAACAGGGTGACTTGTGATTCATTCATTCTTAACAAGCTAGCAGGGACACAAGGAAACAAATTGGTCTGTTTCATAATATTGGGAATTTCCCCATTTGTTACAAAATCATTCAACCTAAAAAGGGAGTCTTAAAATCAACAGAAATGCCCTTTGCAATGCCTGAGTAACCTTTCACTGATCCTTAATTGAAAAAACAAGAAAAACAAGCTCAACTTTCTCTTCAGTTGCCAGGCTGACAAATTGAAATAAGACTATCGATCCATCCATTCCTATCACTCTCAGTAGTGATGATTTTATGGCATTTTTGACTAAGAAATTGCCACTTCAAAGAGACAAAATCCATCACAACCTTCCCTGAAGTGCGGTGCCTTTAGATTAAGTGGTAATGATGCTGACAGTTTTTGTCCCATGAGGTCTTCTAGTCTGACCTTGACAATGTTTTCCTCTAACTCATCAACTTGTTTATTAGGTCCCATCTAGGTACTTAAAGATGCTCTAGCACTGGTTAGCACAGCTGTACTCAACATGATCAATGTCTTTAATAATGGGCTATGTAGCACAGTCATGTGTAAACAAAATTCTTAAAAAAAAAAAAAAAAAAAGCAAACCTTGATCTTGGTCTGAGGTAATTATAGAGCAATATCCAACCTTTTGTTTCCTGCCGAAGATCCTAGGGAAAGCAGTTGCCAAGCTGAGGATTTGGATTTGGAATGCACCATAGCACAGAAACCACACTTGTGAAAGTTACTAACAACCTCCTTGTTGCTTCAGACAAAGGTCTTGTTTCTGTACTGGTCCTGTTAGATCTTAGTGTAGCTTTTGACACAGTTGATCTCCACATTTTAATACAGAGATTAGAGCAAATCATTGGCACTAAGGGAAATGCCTCAAATACAGAATTTTTTCACTTGTCAAATATTTTAAAAAATTGAAATTTCCTGCCACTTGCTGATGCTGTACAACCAGTCCATGCTTCTGTGACCTCCAGGCTGGATCAGTGTAACTCTCTGCTACTAGGTTGCCCCTGTGAAGACCCTCCAGATAGTCCAAAATGCTGCTGCACTAGTGCTAACCAAAGCCAGGCGGAGAGATCATATTTCCCCTATACTAGGTTCACTGCACTAGCTAACTTTAAAATGCAGAACTGAATTTAAAATCCTCTGCCCCACATACAGCATAAAGCACTACATGGACAGGCACCATTGTACCTTAAAGAGATCTTGGTACCTCATTCACCTAGTCCATAATCTGCCACAGTTTACATTTCTTTACTTGTGTTTACTATAATTTTTAAAAGTAGAGTGGGAGGCAGCGCCTTCAGCCATCAGGCTCTTCTCTTGTAGAACCATCTTCCGAATTCTGTCCGCTAGGCAGACATCATCTTCTTGATAAAGTTTATGAACAGGACTGACTCAGGCATGTCCTGGACATCTCTTACGTTATGCTGCCATAGCTCTAGACTGCCAGGGCATCACCCTTGACACACCAAGCTTCCCTTTCCTCTTCTCCATCTAGCGTTCCTACATCTATATCAAAATCTGATTATAATAATGTCATGGTTTTTTCTATGAATACAGCTTTTGTTAGATGTGCTGTTGTGTCATCCCCATCCATGTAATGTGTTACTAACGCATTTCTCTTTGTCTCGCTCCCCTGTGGTTGCTACTCCCTGCTTCTGGAGGTGTGGCCAACACCACTGTACCTTTACATTTATCTTCTTGTTATTAGTGGTGTTGGGACCGGTGACAGTGGTGCTGGAAGAGGACCATTACCGTTGTTGCTGTCATTATGGGACTTTAGCTGTGGTTGATACAGCTGTTGTGTCCACTGTTCTCCCCTACTCTGGTTGATAAATCCCTCTACCCTGTTTTTTCTCCATGTCTATCATCTGTCCATCTACTATCCATCTATCTATCTATCTCAAGCCAACCGGTCAAGACGGATGGCCGTGTGTGGGTTCTGTTGAAGGCTTCTTCCCTAAAGCGAGTTCTTCCTTGCCTCAATCAGCAAGTGCTTCCTCATGTGAAGTTCAGTTGGTTCTCTTAAATGTATGAGCAGTGTGGTATAGACCTGCTCCATGTGTAGTGTCTGGAAATAACTTTTGTTGTGAACTGGCACTATAGAAATAAAATTGACTTGAATTCTCCCGTTCTCCAGTGCTAAAAAGTATCACCTGTTCTATTTAAAATTCACAAAGCTGACCAAGAATGGGTCATCCTGACTGATCAATCAACATCTGACGCCTGCCAATCAGCATAGTCAACATGTATGCCAAAACACTTCTGGATGTTGGACTCGGCATCAAGAAACTACAACAACCAGCAACACTCAAGCACACAAAGAACAATGAAATAATTCAAGTGCAGAAACACAACGTATGTTGATAGAAACACATATTTCTCCAATTTGGTATCTTTATTAAACAGAAACCTGAAGATGCATATGCTGAGTGAAGAAGCTCTTACCAGGAAATGTCCTTCACAACTGTGGCTCCGGATCCAGAGGAGGCTTTTAGGACTGAATCCTCCCCCGAAGGCTTTGGGTCCAGGGAGTTTCTAGTTTTATGATTTGCAAGCAAAGATTTCAAGTTTCTCTTCAAAGGTTGCTGCTCACCGGTTTTTGCCTGTCCATCTTGGTGTGCTTCCTTGTTGGATTTCAGCTTCAGGCCCCGTGACCCATTGGCATCCTCCTTCAGTCCTTTGGCAAATGGGTTGTAGTCCACTTTCAGCTGAGCAAACTGAGAGTTCTGGTATGCAGTGACAGCCATGAACTCTGTCTGTTGGAAAGTGAAGGTAGCAACATTGGACCCATTTAGCTTAATGTCTTTAGCAGCTTTCTCCGTTTGGACCACGTGTAGGCGCGGCACGTAGCGATGCATTGGGTGTAGTACGGCGTTGCCCTCTTTGTCAGCTCTGTTGCTTGTGAGCTTCAGTTTGTAAAAGGAAACAGGATTCTGCATCCACTGTTGACCTGTTGAAGGCGACTCTGGATGAGTGAATGGTGGACTTGTGATGTGACTTTCTGCCTTCCCGGCCACCTGCCAGCTGGTACCAGTCCATGTGTAATGACTCTGGTCTAGAGGTTGAATGTCCAACATCAACACATAGTTCTTTGATGGCTGCAAGCCCGAGATGCGAAAACGACAATAAGGAAACATCCTGCTGCCTTGTTGGGTGAGAATCATTTCAGTTTTACACCTGAAGAATTCATTCCACATGTTGTTGTTGTCCAAAGTCACTCTAATGCCTCTGCAGGTGCTGTCAGGTGCCAGGAAGTCACGTTGAGGCGGTTTCATGGCAGACAGTCCAATGGGTGACCGGCTGGATGCTCTTGGCTGCCCGTCAGCTTGGCCTATTGTTCCTGTCTCTTTGTGGCTTCCATCTGAGCCTTGTTCACCTTGCTCCAGAATGCGTCGGCTTGCCCTACCAAAGCGACGGTGCAGATGGTTGGCCACAGGAGCTGCTGCAGGACTGGCCGCTCCGCCTTCATCAAACACCATCACGTTCTGCTGTGTCTTAGATGCCATGGACACATCGTATATGTCTAAGAGTTGGAACCATTTCGCTTTTTATACATCATACCAAGGGCGAGTACATCTCCTGGGGAAAAAACAAAGCAAAAACCTTTTACCTCCTTGTTTTTCTGCTTTGTCTAGATCTGCACTTGGAAACGAGCAAGAACCTAATATAACCACAAAAAATGCAACATGCTAGCAAACATGCTAACATGTTAAAGTCTCATTTATCATCTCAAGTATTTACAAAGATAGCTTCTTGCTACATATCAGACTAAGCTTGTTACATGTTCTGAGTATGTTCATCAAACCAAGTGAACGACATTGTGTGCAGAAAAACGCATGCTAATCACAGAAAGAAAGCGCGCACTTGTTATTTTTTGTGTTACGCTTAAATAGACAAAAACAATGTTTTCCATGAGAGATCATTTAGTTAGACGCTAATTTAATCCGACAACACTTTGGCTTTGCTAACCCTAAATCAGCAATCTAAACTTGTGATGGGCCTTGTTTTGAGATCTGTTAGCCATTATTCACCAACAACTTATGTTTACAGTAAAATATTAATTTTAGCCTGCATGCTGCTAACATCTGCATGCTAGAATGTAACCAAATGATAATAAATGTACTGCTTGATAACCAAGAATCACGTTGCTTGAACTTAAGTTGGCTAGGAGAAAGCTAGCAAGCTAGCAAGCAAGCTAGCAGGGCCTGAAGAACCTCCACTAAGCTCGACTCCTCCCGACCATGTGTTTGATGACGTCACGCGATTTACCTTTGGCACGGCTAAACAGTTCTACTGCTTCGACGCTGTACCGTCAATCCGAACGTTATCGGCTGCTTTCTGTCGTTCGCGCCTCGTCGACATCTTGCTTGTGTCCAACTGCAGCTAGCAACGTGCGCGTTCAGTTACGTCACGCCTCGTGTGTGTCTCCTGCTTTACTGCGCACCCTCGACCGCCGCCATCTTGACGCCGACGGCTGCTCTAAAGTCGACCCAGCGGAGACGAAAGGACGTCCAACATACATCGTCTTCCTGGCGCTGCGTCGGCCCTTACGGAAGGTGTGTGTGCGTGTTTCAAGCGTGTGCCACGTTGTAGCAGTCAATCATAACTGTGCTTGTTGATACAGTAACGGTACGTGTGTGACACTGTGCATTCATGTTGCCTGTACACATGAAGACAGCTAACATGAAGTTGTTTTCAAAAGACTTCCACTGGACAATGTTGTACGTTTATTAAGTATAGTATACACTACAATCCTCAGTGTAGCATCTAGTATACACATATGTAGAATGCAGTGCTATCCTCAATGGACTATCTATATACACATATAGCAATCGATCTAAAGCTGGCTGAATGTTCAAAAGAAGCATCTTTTTGTAAAGTCTTCTACAAACAGAAAACAAGATGGTAGTCACTGATCCTGCTGACACTTCGCAAATTTATTACAAATTAATATGTACTGTAATATATATATGTACAGGGGTAACACCAGAAATTTCCGGGGGGAATCACATTTCACATTTAGCAGCAAATTTTACAAACTGGTATCAATTAATTAAAAAACCTAAAGCAAATGACTGTATAAGTATTCATCCCCTTCAGGTCAGTAATTGGCAGATGCAACTTTTTCCACAATGTTACATATGGACTGCCGTGAAGGATAGTAGTCATGTATACAGTATTCATTTACTGGTCATGCACAGTTATGTAGTCATTTGGACAGTATTATTCATGTGTTATAGTCATGTATACACTAGTAGTCATGTACATTATACAGTATGTATGCTCTACTAGTCATGAATAATGGTCATGTATAGTTATGTATTGGGACAATTAACGAGGCTTGATTTGTCAAATCTTCAGCCTCTTAACTCGTTTGTTAGCATCACCCGTTAGCATCAGGTTAGAGTCATCACCCGGCTAATAAATGCTATTCTTCAATTACCAATTAGCTTCATTAGTTTTGTGAGCATAATTACACAAGTACACAATGTGAAAGTTTGTGAAGGGGTGCACAAGAAGTCCATCCTTCCATGTCCATCCTTGCATCTTATAGAATAAAATCAAAATAAGCGCACTTTTGATGTCATTCATTGTCCATGAAGCAGGGAGTAGCGGGATGCTAAGGACAAAGGACTGATTGCACACAATGACCTTGGCAGAGATTACAGACGTTCTTGTCAGGTGTTGTTAGGATGAGCCTTGAGCATATTCACCAGTTACAAGTTGTAAACACAATCTTGGCCAAAGTTCAAAGGTCATCCCATCAGCTGACCCCCCCCCACTTGAGTCCAATCAGGCGTGTTCACACATGAATAACTACGTCATCGTCCTCCTCCAGTCTAGCTCCATCTCCCCCCTCCCCCCCACATGGGTCCACTATGTACCTGTAGTCTCCTCCTCCGATGGCCAACGCAGCGCCAGATGGCGTCATCAGCCAATCCTCCTCCTCCTGCTCTTCATTTATACTGCGCTTCCAAGGGGTGCTCCACCTGTCCCCCTCCTGTGAACCCTGGGCAACGCCTCCCACACTGCCCACCTCCGTCTCCTCCCCTTCCACATTGACGTAGTGTAAGGAATCCTTGTGGGAGCCGGACGGGGACAAGCTTAGCCACAGTGCCTCCAACAGGCCAACCAGATGCTGGAAAGTGGGCCGACATTTGGGGACGGGACTCCAGCAGCTGTGCATGATGTCATAGCTGAGGGTCACATGACAACATCCAGGTGTGGGTGCATGTCATCATAGCTGAGAGGTCATATGGTATGGAGGGCTACATGTGTTGACTCACATGTCTTGTCTACACTCAGCAGGTTTCTTCAGGCGTTCTCCTCGGATCAAATACTCGTAGATCTCAGAGTTCTCCACACCCGGATACGGAGTCTGACCCCGGGTCATGACCTCCCACATGGTAATGCCAAACGCCCACTAACACACACACAAACAGGGTTGAATCTCATGGATTCAGTGAGTGAAGAATTGCTGAGCACAGGAAGTGATTGCACAAAAAGTGTTGTAAAAGTTGTATTATTTTGTTCATAGATAAGTGTGTGTGTGTGTGTGTGTGTGTGTGTGTGTGTGTGTAGTACCACGTCACTCTGCGTGGTGTAGACATTGTCAGCCAAACTTTCCAAAGCGATCCATTTGACAGGGAGCTTGGAAACGGACCCTTGTCTGTAGTAATCTCCTGTGTAGATCTTCTTGGAAAGGCCAAAGTCTGCCACACATACAACCATGTTCTCATCCAGCCTGACACACGCACACAGTTATGTTAGAATTATTCTGCTTCATGTCAAATGTGAATCAAATCATGACATGAGAGGAAATTTAAAAATGACTGACATGCAGTTGCGGGCCGCAAGGTCTCTGTGGATGATATTGTGACTGCTCAGGTACTCCATCCCACGAGACACGTCCAACATGAACTGGACCAGAACATGCGTGGACAGGTCCTGTTTGGACAACACAACTCATCACCACAAGTCATGACATAGTCAAGGTATCACAGTGAAGATAAGACACAGTGAGGGTGATAGGGATGTCCCGATCCACATTTTTTGGCTTCTGATCAGATTTTTTTTTTTTTATACAGTCTTGCTGATCGATACTGATCTTTTTGTTTGTTTGTTTTTTTTAAAATAATAATAACTTTTTGTTACAAACATTAATTTGTGGGATTGCACAGCATGACCAACAATATTGTTTGGCTTTTGTAACAAACCTCTGTGAGTCAGGTCCCTAATCCAATAAAATATCCAATAAAAGATCAAAATGGGCGTGCAAAATACTTTTAGGGTAGGACTAATCATTTGAGATGGTTATAGATCAATTTGTGTTGTGATTTACAATAACAATTTTTTTTTAACAAACTCTCTTAGGGCCCTATGAAATCCGTTTATTTTTTCCAAAATTCCGTTTCCTCCGTTAAAATTTTTTAGATTTTTTTTTTTTTTTTACCTTTTCCACTTATTTTACCAGCATAGTGTGTGTGCTCTTTGGGTTAGTGACAGATGTAATTCCAATCATGTTATTAATGTAAGATATTTTAACGACACCCATATTTTGCTTACACAATTAGACAAATGTGACAAAGCACGCTCTTATTTTGAAGGCCGGAATGTGTTCTGTGTGTGTTGAGAATGGCAGTTGACGGTTGATATGCACGGGATGCAAGATAAACATGCCTCTCGTCTTTTTTCATTCAGAACATGCACGTCGTCAGTGGGCAATGTAAAATGGTCCTTCCATTATAGCAGTAAAACACAACACAGAAAATATACTCATCCAGTCGAGCGCGAGCGCGCACACACAGCTGCACTATAGCTAAACTAAGTGAACCACGCTAGCTTCCATTCACGCTCCGTAACAGAGAAGTTTCGGCAGTCTCGACATGTTTAGGAGTGTTTGTAAGGTCCCTATTATCAACCAGCAGTTAGAGCGGAACTTCCAGTGCGAGCTCCCTACACCATGACGCAGCACACAGCGAGAGGGAACTACCGCTGTAGCTACGGAGCCGAACATCCAACGTGAAACTAACTTCGCCAAGGTACACTACAGACATGTCAACATGTTGGTGTTGCGTTTTCTTCTTCTTGCGGGTGGCGCGAGTCAAATGGCAACCAGCTTTGAGGCACATTACCTTACCTACCATGTTGGAGTGTTGCTCAGAGTTACGGACGTGATACGGCAACCGGATCGGCCCGATCTCATGGCGGAAGCCGTTATTATCTGGTCTTCACAAATACAGCGGATCGGCAGCCGATACCGATCCTGAAGATCGGACCGGGACATCCCTAGAGGGTGATAAGTTGAAGGTGTGACAATGAAAGTGAGCTTGAACATGTAGTCAAGGTGACAGTGAAGGTGAGACAGTGAAGAGGCAATGAGGGTGATAAGGTGACGGTAAGACACAGTGAAGGTTAGACTGTGAGAGGCAGTGAGGGTGACAGTGAAAGTAAGACGCAGTAGGGTTAGGACTATTACAAATGGCTGCTCTCCGAGTCTGGACAAGAGGAGGAAGGTGTGAAGGTCTCCGTGCTTCATGAAAGGTAAAACCACCATCGGGATGGGCAAACGCTGGCCGGGACGTTGGTGCAGGCTCACTCCTAATGGTTAAAATGGGCTGTCAATCAAGCACAGCATACTATGGCCTGTTGACATTTGACACAATGTAGTCTGAGGGGCAATACCAATAAGCTGAATGACGTTGGGGTGTTGGAAGTCCTTCATGTAGGCCGCCTCTTTCAGACACTGCTCGATGTCACCTGACGAGGTGATGTCAGCTGGACATGCCCACAAACAGTTTCTTCATTAGGCAGAAGATAAAAAACAAGATGGAGGAAGGACTAGCTCCACCATCTTGTCCATATACAGTATGCTCAAGTGACGACATCAAGTTGGAGGGAAACCACTAACATTTCAAAACTTTGACTGCCACCTTCTGGACCAATGAGTCGTCTGTCCTCAGGAACGCCTCTCGCACTGAACCAAACTCACCTGCACACACACACACACTTTGTTTCCTTGCTGTGAATCATCTAACCAGCAGGTTGCAAGCATGGTAACACATGCACAAATGCATGACATGTATATATGAAGTTACCTTTGCCAAGCATGTGTCCAAGTACCAGTAGCCTCTCAGGGATCAGAACATCCTTCAACTTGTTCTTGAGATCCTCACTGATGCACAGTGTGTCCACTGGAGGGAGACACACATTCAAGTTAAGCTGATGAGAGCATAAACACTGATACCTCATTACAAGAAAAAAATCTTCGAATTTATCTGCTGCATTGTAGATCTTCTGTATACCCCACATTGGCACTCGTTAATTTTTATCCAGTTGCATCTTTTGTAAGTGTAAACAGGATAGACGTGATGACTTGAAGTTGACCCATTGAATGGCCTATTCTATAAGAAAGCAGCACTACTGTTTGCAGCACCACTAACTCTGTTAGCCTAGCTAGTGTAGTAGAAGGAGACGCAGGATATTCTTGGATGTAAGTATCCAACTCACGTGTAGACTGCTGCAGGTCCCCACCATTTCTGCTAAAGGAGCGAGCGGCCGTGAAGGAGACTGAACTGTTGGCGCTGTCGGGCTGGAAAACCCAACTTAAGACAGACAAACAGACATCATACACAAGTTGGACTTATTGTAACTGACGACTTCTCATACCCAAAGTGTGTCTCCTTCCCACGCTGGCGAACACAAATGGAAAAGAGCAGTGCCAGCACTGTCAGCGCCAGCAGTCCAAAAAGGACACAGACCCAAATGTGGTTCCGCTGCACATGAACGCCTGCACAAACACCGTCCATCTAGTTCGTTCTTTAACAACATGTACTTTAGCACATCATTAAGATGTTAACAAGTTACCTGCAGTAGGGAGTACCACCACTGGGGGGCTCCAAGGTCCACATCCAACAACGGTGCAGGCCGACACTTGGACAGATGCGTTAAAGAAACGACCCGCCCCAGACAGGTGAGCCCAGGTCTCCTTAAACAGCAGAGGCTCCTGCAAGAGCACGCAAACACACACACACACACATAGCTATATGTGTTACCAAATCAATCACTGACTAATGAAGCACCCTCACCTGATGCTCTCCTCCCAGAGTCCATTGCACCTTGTAGGCCAGCAGCTTGCCCTGAAGCTCTTCCTCATCAAGCTCCGCCCACCTTAGACTCAGCTGCTTCTCAGAGAGGTCAAAGGTCAGGTTCCTAGGAGCTGTGGAGGGCACTGCAGAGACGAAGGAGCATTGATCATGTGACTTATTATTACAACCATCACAATAATTCATCATATTGATGTTCTTTAAGTTACTGCCGAGTTACATCTTTATCAAAGTAACTTCAGTACTCTCAGTCTGACTGGCTGAAATGTGACTTCAGTTTCATTCTTCTCAAATAGTGGCCCCCAACACCAACATCCCCGACCTGCTCGATCAGCAAAGAGATCAGATCTCAATAAAGCCTCCAGTTTAGTTCCAATTCACAGCCTTGACTTTGAAAGCTGAACATACAGAAATATAGTAGCATGTCAATTCCGACATAAGTTACATATAATTTCTCTGTGACATTCAACATAAGCAAAATGCATTTAAACAAATAAATGTTAATAATGCTAATGTGTTCAGGTCAGAATAAAGTTCTAAAAGAGCGTCAGACTCTGTGACTGTGTGGGGATGCTATTGTTCCTTAGTCTGCCGCCATAACAGACGGGTGTGGCTTGACATGATGCACATGCGTTAATTACGCTAAACATTTGAACGCAATTAACACGCTATATATAAGGGCAACAACCACATATATACAGTATATATATATATATATATATATATATATATATATATATATATATATAAACATACACACAAACATATACTGTATGTACATACACATACAAACATTTACTGTATATACATACACACACACACATATACATACGCTTAAAGTTTCAGATCATCAAACAAATTTAAATATTAGTCAATGACAACACAACTCTTAAGGTAATTTTGGTTGCCCGGCCACTCGTGGGAAGGTTCCATGTTTTTGCCATTTGTGGATAATGGCTCTCACTGTGGTTTGCTGGAGTCCTGAAGCTTTAGAAATGGCATTATAACCTTTTCCAGACTGATAGATCTCAATTAATTGGTTATGTTTGAACTTTTTCATATGTAGGTTTGGATTTTTTTCTGTCACTTAAAAATAAAAAGTTTTGTTTAAAAACTGCATTTTTCTGTTCAGATGTGTTGTCATTGACTAATATTTAAATTAGTTTGCTGATCTGAACTGATGGATCTGATTTAAGTGTGACAAGCATGCAAAAAAAATGTTTGTTTTTCAATTAAATTCAATGATGGCATTGTGTCTTGGGCCTCTTTGGATTACTGATATTAATCTCGAACAACTGCCATAATTTGCCAAGTGAGCCCAATTAAAAGAAAACTACTTAAAAATGATGTTCCACATTATTAAGCATGCCACAGATTTCAAGCAATATGGAAAAGAAAAATGAACTCTCTGCTGACAGAAAAAGTATCAAATATAGCAATGCCTTGGACAAGGCATGAAAACATAAAAAAAATCACAAAAACCTTTGTAGGGTGAAGAAATTTGTGGCTGATTCAGATGACAGTCGGGATTGTGCGGATAAAGGCATAATGAGAAAGGTTTCTGCCAAATTTCAAGAGAGCACCTGCTAAAAAGCCATTACAAAGCAGCAAACAGGTATTTGGAGCTGCTGGTGCCTCTGAAGTCCCATGAACCTCAAGGTGTAGGATCCTCCAGAGGCTTTCAGTTATGCATAAACCTACTATTTCTCCCAAGCAGAAACGGTTGCAGTGGGCCAAGAAATGCATGAAGATTCATTTTCAGACAATCCCGTTTACTGATGAGGACCGTGCAACCATGGGTGGTCTGGATGGATGAAGTAGAGTATGGCCAGCATACCTCAACAAGGCTGTGATGTCAGCAAGGAGGTGGCCGAGTCATGTTTTAGATCGAAATCATTGTGAGAGAGCTGGTAGGCCCTTTATGGTCATTGAAGGTGTGAAAATGACCTCAGCAAAGTATGTAGTGTTTCTGACCGACCACTTTCATCCATTGTGCAATATGAAGAACCGTACCTTCTGTAGCAAAATGACCTTCATGCATGACATTGCACCATCTCATGATGCAAAGAATAAATACCTCTCTGTCATTGGCCGTTATGGGCATAAAAGGAGAGAAACATGGCTCAGGTGGCAGAGTGGTCGTCACCCAACCTGAAGGTTGTGAGTTCGATCCTTGGGCAAGATACTGAACCCCAAGTTGATCCTGATGCTGTGTCATCAGTAGGTAAAGGTGCTAACAGTGTCAAGGCGCTTTGAGTGCCCTGGACGTGGAAAAGCGCTATACAAGTGAAAGACCATTTACCATTTTTTCCCCTGACCTCAAGGAGCATCGTCAAGCAAAAAAATGTATGAGGGGGGAAGCAGATCACAACAAAACAGCAATTGTGGGAGGCTATTCTGACATCTTGCAAATAAATTCAAGCAGAAACACTCCAAAAACTCACAAGTTCAATGCAATGATTGAAATAGCTTTTGCTTTCAGTAAATATGACGTCCTTATGCGGCAAATTCAACAAATGGCCATTTTTGTTTAACAACCAGTGAAAGCTTTGAAACTTTGTTGTGCATAATAATGTAATGTGGAATAGTGCATTTTCAGTTTTTCTTTTTGAAAAAAATACTGTTATCATTGGAAGGTTTGTTCAATAACATTAAAATTGTACTCTAAAGGTTGATGAGTTGAAAATTATGACGACTGTAATTTATATTGACTATTTAGCAAAATCAGAGAAATATATACAGAGTTATATAGGTATACATACACAGTATGTGTGTGTTAGTGTGTGATGACTCATTACTGAAAGAAGTACCGGTGTCTACTAATGAACTATACTGATTGATAGGTCACCTGACTCAGGCGTGAGGAAGTGTGTCCAGGGGGAGAAAGGCGACCCCCCCAATTCATTTAGACAGGAAATTCTGACACTGTAGTTGGAATGACTGTTGAGTCCAGAGAGGACATGTTGGTGAGGAGGAACCACAACCTCTTCATCCGGGAGTTCCCGCCTCCCAGGAGACAGCAATAACAGCTGTGGATGAGGAGAAACCATTAGCACAACTCTCACCACTCTGTAGGTGCACATGTGCTACCTGGATGACGCAGGTGTACAAGTTGGAATGACCCGTGAATCCTGGTTGCCAGGACAACATGACATCATTGGCCGCCATCACAGTAACTTTCAGTCCAACAGGCGCTGACGGCAACTCTTGACACAAACAGTTAGCATTAGCAATTGATGCTACATGACATTCACAATATGTCTGACAGTGGGTGGGGCCACTGGAGAGGCGGAGTTTGAGCTCACCCTCATGATGATGGTAGCCTCACTCACCTTTGATGTATATGGTTCCGGTTCTGGACACAGAGATTCCACGAGCGTTCCTGGCTTCACAGTAGAACTTGACGGTGCTGTTGACACCTGCACCGTCATGTGACCATTTAAGTCCTCACAGTAGACATTCTTAACATCTCTAAAATTTGTCTGTCTGCTCTCACCTGGGACCAGAAGGACCGAGGGGGATGGTCTAGCATTGCCCTCCTGGACTCCTGCTAGCCACCACAGAACCTCCACAGGCTCAGGCGGGCCAATGGCGCCACAAGTCAGGTTGAAAGGCGTGCCCGGAAGTGTGGCCACGTCTTGCGGCTCCTGGATGAAGTGCGGGACACCTGGAAAACAAAGATAGCGGCGTTTTAAAACAAGATTGCCTGCAAAACCGGACCGTGTTCTTGCTCCTCACCTTCGACTGTGATCCAAGCCCGTTGGGATGACAACGTCAACCCGTGGAAGTCCACCTCACACCAGTACTGACCTGCATCCTGCTGCTGAACGGACTTCACACTTGAAGCAAGAACACAACATTAGAAACTGGACTGGAACAAAGCCAAAAACATGAAGTGCACTGGACCGGGTTCTAGTAGTGCCCCCCAGGCCCGCTTAACTCTGCCTCTTCATAATCCAAACACATGTGTGTATTTCCCAGAAGCCCCTGAGAGACTGAGCCTGGATTCCAGTCGGATCAGAACACAGCTTACATTTCAGTTTGGTAAAGGATAGTGGGAAGTTGAGTTTGTGATTTGGAGTTAGCAATACGACAACGACATCCCTAACTCTGACCTACTGAAGTGAAAGCAGTAAAACAAACAAATTGGATTGGTTCAGGACTTCAAGTGTCTCAATCCAGAGCAGTTTGTGCTCAAGAACACCTCAGCAGTACTCAAGAAGCCAGCTGGACTCTACAGGACACCGGTCAGTGGCTAAGGTGGACACCAGATGAAAGGCATGTGTGTCACGGTATGGAACTGAGTTTTGGCTTCTGCTACTACTTGTAATACTATGACTTGTTTCCACGGCAACCAGTTGTCACACTCGTCTTTTGTGTTGACCAGGTCTCATCCTCCTTCTACGCACCTATGGAAGGTCTCCCAGTGCTTCTCTCCCAGCATGATGAACATCTGGTCAGTGGTGAGCAGCTTGCGTCCATCCTTCATCCAAATGATGTCGGGTTCCATCAAACCTTCCACGGCGCAGCCCAGACGGACTGCGTTTCCTTGAGATGCCGTCTGATTGATAGGATGTTTGATGAATGTCACACCTGACAAGAACGTCAGAAGTTTGTTACTCTCACACACGTGGAGGTCACAGAACGTGGTCTCTCTCACGCACACATGCACAAGCCTGAACATGACATCATCACGCTTCCCGTGCAGTGATGATGTCATCTTCTGCTGGCTTGATGACGTCTCTAGTGAGTGTCTCCTAACATGGTCTCATAAAAAAATTTATCACTTCCAATAGTATGAATGAATATCAATGAAATATGAGGCAAGCGTGCTAAATATGCTGTTTGATCAAGTCAAAGTCAGATAAGAACTTGGTGGATGAAGTGCACGTGCATTCAAATATTTAGAACACCGAGTGGACTCACCGCTTGCACACATCCCGTCCGAACTCAGCAGAACCAAGAGTAGAAGCTCCCCAAGCATGTCTGCTGTTGTTTGCTCCTTCAAGCGGGTCAGTGCACGTCGTGTGCTACAAAGAGCACTTTGAAGACAGCCTGCGCTCGCGTACACGCGCGCGCGCCAGCTTCGATCCAATTTTGGCTTTTCAGCTGCAAAAAAAACACACACACACAGCAACTCCGAAGTTCGCCAAACAAACTTCGAGACGAGCCGCCAGTGTTTTGCCGAGATTGGTGAAGATGACGTCAAACGACGTGCGCAAACGCCACACCGGATATGACATCCCACGCCTTCAAAATAAGATGAGTGTTTATTAGTACTGTACTTTAACCATAATAATGAAATAATTCTTGACATTCAACTACCTTTTTTTTTTTTTTTTACCTTACATTAATTCCAGCTGTGAATCAAAAGTATTTGTTAAATAAATCAATAAATACTTAAAAACTAAAATGTAATATGCTTCTTTATATGTCCGTGAAACAATATTGATACTACTGTCTTGCTGGGTTGCAACCAAAGATATTGAAGCGCAATGTGCAACACTGTACAACACTGTACTTCACGACTACAGTACTTCCGTAGTACATCATGGACGGCACACTGCTCAGCGATTAATTGTTCAAATAGACAGGCCAAAAGACCTGATTTGCCATTTTCACGTTTCCCATAACAAAGACAGGAATGTTTCAAATATTGTAGCGTTCTTATCTTCACACAGAGTAAACGTTTTATTGTCAACCTCAAAGCCAACAGGAGTGTTCAATTGCAACACAGAATGCAGGGTTCAGCTCGCACCCTTTGTACCCCTCTCCCACAACACTTTCTACTTCACCAATAACATTCACAGCGACGTGTGTTCACGAACATCAGAATGAAGAACGTCAACTTGAAATCATCAGCACGTCGCTACAATACGTTTTAGAGTTCTAACACTGGTAGTTGGAGATAAACGGGACAGTGGCCAAGACGCCAATTGTTCACATTCAAAGTGTAGTTCCACACAATATATATTGAAGCTGCTTTTGTTTTTTCATAGGACTACAGTAAATGAAAACTTAATTTCATACACTGTACTGTACGGTAGTGTCCACAGTATTCTTTTTAACAAACTACAATTTAATAAACTACAATCATAATGATACACGTTTAATGTAAATGGAGGAACAGAAAATAGTTATTGTTAAAGTCACTGAATGCCATAGTTAAAACAATATTTTGCATGCACTCCCAAGTTGCCAGCAGTTGTTCATCTTGTGTATGTGAATAATTTGACACACTGTATATTAGCAGTTCTTACGTATTTATGTTAAGATTTGAGGTACAAGCACTCATTTCATGTACCAATTAAGTTCATGCAGCAGTTGCATATAAGAACATTTTAATCATTTTTGGTATGGAAATGTATTATTTTCAATGGAAAGGTATTATTTTACAAGTTGCTTGGTAAGTGTTGGTAACACAATAAGGAAGGAAAAAAGTCAAAGAAGGAAAACGTTTCATTAACACTGCTGCTCAGGTTTTTATTGACATGTACATTTAGGTCATATTGTGCAGTATAATGGATTCTTACACATTTTTTATATATTGTGTTCAATAAATAACATTCATTCATTTCATCAAACTGCACTAAACATATAGAATTTTATTTTGCACTCCGCTAAGAGCATGTGAATACATTGTACACCGTCATGCGCCTAGCACCGCCCAGCTCACTTCCTTATAGACATGGCGGACTTTCTGCTCCATTGCATACTATGTTCTACTACATGCATTTTCAATCTTGCGCATTGTGCTCTAATGTCTTTGGTTGCAACCACATGACCTATAGGCAATCTTTCTCTCACTTCCAGTATGATGCGTCAGGGACAATGAATATGGGCACCTACAAACTCAGTACCATTGTACAATGGTTGCCAGATTAATGCAAATAACGGTGCATGCCATTGAAATTATTTGCTCCAATTGTATGAGTGTGCATGGTGTGTTGCATAAAGACATGAAATAGTTGAAAAGCAGCCACATTTCTGGTAAAATCCCTATTTGAACAATTTCCATGTGAGAACAGCGCATTCATACTCTGATTTCACTTGCCGTCTAGCTATGAATACACTTGTCTGAACCCCATCCACTTGTGCCAGTGACAACTGCAACCGGATATGACATCACGTGCAACCCAGTAACACTGATAATACAATTTACTGAATATCATGCGTTGGTTCAGCACACGCTCAGAGGTAGGATTTTATTTTGCAATTCATTAGTGTCATGACAAAGTAACCGGAAGCGGGGCTAACTTTACAGTGGCGACTAAGCTAACAATGATGTGAGTTATTAATTATTATGCGAATGAGGATGAGGGAGGAGCTTAGCTCCATTCCAAACATTTAACGTCATGTTATTACATCATCTTCCACAGGAAGTGTCTAATAACTACTTGTTTCACTTCCAGTTTTAACTCACTTCCTGGTAACAAATGCATCAGACTAGCAAATACATCGTCATGGCAACTTCTTGTGTGCTCCAAATGACAAAAGTCACTTGGAGCACCACTAGCGTCTACAAAGTGTTTCCTGTCGTAAAGCATCTGGTCGTCGGTTCCGTAGGAAAAACATTGGAATGATCTCAGCCGTCCTTCCACTACTTCCTGATTGTCTGTGCCCAGGAATGCCTCGCCCATTGTGTCACATGGCAGCAGTATAAGAAGAGGACGACAAGGAGCAGGTCACTTTCAGGCAAACTTCTTCTTGGTGGCAGTGAAACGCTCCTGGTACTGAGGAGGGAAGACATCACAGTCATATTGACTTTTCTGCTCTCTGATTGGTTCTGACCTGGCAACCAACCTCTCCACTTCACGATATACAGTGGTGTGAAAAAGTCTTTGCCTCTGTCCTCATTTCTTATTTTTTTTGCATGTTTGTCACACTTAAATGTTTCAGATCATCAAACAAATTTAAATATTAGTCATTTTGATTTTCTCCAGCCATTCAGAGGTGTACTCGCTGGATTTTGGATCACTGCCCTGCTGCAGAACGCAAGTTTGTTTCAGCTTGAGGTCACAAACAGATGGCCAGACATTCTCCTTCAAGATCTTTTGGTAGACAGCAGAATTCATGGTGCCATTTATCACAGTAAGTCTTCCAGGTCCTGAAGCAGCAAAACAAACCCAGACCATCACACTACCACCACATTTTACTGTTGGTATGATGTTCTTTTTGTGAAATACGGCGTTACTTTGATGCCAGATGTAATGGGACACTCACTAGGGGTGCTGCGATCGGTCGGTCACCAATAAGTATCGACCGATTTCCGTGAAAAAGCACGGTATCGGCATATGCCGATACTTGCTTGCTAAGTTTTATGGTTCCCCTTTCATATCATATAGCGCAGGGGTCACCAACATGGTTTCCGCGGGCACCATGGAGCCCCCCACGACCACATGCGGTGCCTGCAAGCCGGCTATTCATTCAGGTGTTCAGTTAATAATGTGAGAACACTAGAAAGAAATGCATGCACTTTTTCATGCCACTGTACATGGATAATTGGCTTTAGCCTACCCTAGCCCACTAGGACCCTAGCCCCTTACCTTATCGTATCCGTCCAGGTCTCGGAGTCTTTTCACCTCAAACAAGTTTCCCTCCACAGAGAAGAGAGACACCTGAGACTCGCTCAGGATGGACAGAGGGATGGCTGCCAAGTCCAGACAGTTCTCCTCCACTCGCAGAACTTTCAGACGAGGGCATCGTGACACTTCTGCTGATAGAATTGAAATCTGAAAGACAATCATCACTTTGCTTCCAATCAATCACTCACTAAATCAGTCTCCACTAAAGGTGTCACGAGACACCCAACTCACGAGACGAGGCAATGCATGAGATTGTACCCACGAGAACGAGGCGAGATTTTAACATTAATTTTAAGAAAAGTTTTAAGAAAAGTACAATGAAAAAATGTACGGCTGCACAAACAAACATTTTTATTTAACTACTTCACAAGACAATGCAGGTGCATGTTGAAATGTTTATTGTCCAACAAATTGACCCTAAACGATATTATTGTCAATATTTTTGAGACCAATTAAACCACTGTTGTTAATAATAATAAATAACAAATAATAATATATTATTAAAGTAGAATAAAGTTCACAATGACAGTGACAACATGGTCATAATATGATTCGATGAGTCAATGAAAATCAGAATAACATTCAGATTCAAATTCAAATAGGAGCAGCATGGCCAGCACCATAATGTCAATGCCTTATCAAAAAAGCTACAAATTAATTAAATGTAACAGTTCACTTCAATACTGATGTGCTCATGTGTATTGGGTTTATCAAAAAAAAGGAGGAAAAAAAGGCTTCCATTTGTTGAAAAAATTGTTTTCAGAACCTTGGAATGTCGGCGTCTCTGCCAGTTTCAACAAGTCAAATTTAAAAGACATTTTTACGACCATAATGAATACTATAAAAAACCATTTCACATCCATACTGGCAAAAAAAAATAGAAAAACATGAAGGAAAAGTCAGCTGGGATAGGCTCCAGCATACCCCCGCGACCCTACTGAGGAAAAGCTGTATAGAAAATTACTTGCAAATTATTTGAATTAATTCACAGCTCTGTTACATTGAAATACAAAATGCTTAACATAATTAAAAACATCAGAAGCCTCTCTATTATGGATAGCTAAAATTTATCGCTGTTGTAATTTTGCTCCATTGCTATGATCTGCTGTAACACACAGCAGCACGTGGGCAGTACACTAGCTAGCTGGTTGTGCTTGATAAATTCTGACCGGGCTGCACAGGTACTTTAGTATCATTATGTTGTAGAACCCTCAAAAATGTAAACATTTAAAAGCAAGACTGAAGTTTTTGTATTTTTTGCAGTTTTAAATAAAAGTTACATTAATATATTTTTTAAGACCTTTCAATATCGTATGTTTAAATTGTACAAAAACACATTTTATGAGATTTTAAGGCAATTTTAGATTTTATACTGCACTCGTGCAATACCTTAAACTGGATCAGGGCGTGCTGACCACACATTGATGATGAATGCACCCCCTCCAGCACCTTGGTCCACGTTTCCTCATCAAATATTATTTGAAGATCCTGTTCCCATGCGCTTCTCATTTTGGAAAGTGAAAGGGAGTCTTTTTGGAAATTAAAACTACCATAAGTCTGCATGAGACACTGATGTGCAAATATTCATATTTGTCTGTATTATAAATGTATTTTCTGAATGATTCCAGTCATTTTTAACATTTCCTTAAGTAAAACCGATGAATGTTCACATTTCCTGACCAAATACAGGGCAGAAATCTAAGATGAACCTGTCTCAAGTGTCTCTTCTCAGCTTAGTGAGCAAGCCTTAACCTACGACAAGCAAAAACTCAACCCTGAACCTCCGACATCACTTCCTGTCCTGTACATATCTGTCCGCCTGCCACCAAGGTCCGCTAGGGAACATATTTACTGTGACACACACAAACAGGAGTTTTATTTACGTCTTAATTATTATGTCAACTATATTGGGTAAAACGAGTGTAAAGCCATTTAAAGCCGCCATTACAATACATCGATCAGACAATAGCCACCACACGAAGTACTCTGTCCACAAAAAAACAAGAAACTGCTCAAGTGTGAGTCTATGTTATTTTATTTATGTCTAATGTGCCCTTACCTGGCACACGCTGGCTGCCGGCCCGCGCTGGAACACCTCCACCCCCCCTTTCTCCGTCCCCTGGTGCAAGCCTTCAAGTTCTTATGTTGTAAAGTATGCTTATTTGTGCTTATGTTGCCGAGGTTTTTTTTCCAGTCCCACAGTGTATTCCCCCGAAATAGCATAGTTTGGAGTTGCTTTTTTCTCCTCCACTCTCCTCTTGTTCTCCCCTGTCCTCTCCCCATCTTATCGCCCAGTCACCCTGTCCTGCCTACCCCTCTGTCATATTGTATGGTATTTTGTATATGTATGGACGGGTGATTGCACAATTTCACTTGTACCTCTGTATAAGTGACGAGGTACCTCTGTATAAGTGACGAGTAAAGGCCATTCTCTCGCTCTTATTTTCTCTAGTTATATCTACTATACTGAGTAATACGTAAATGTCACTATATGGGTGTTATTTCTTGCCTACAGGGCACAATAATGTTAAAAACTGTATTTAGAAGATTGTAAACAGATTTTCTATGCCATAACTACAAAAATATTCCAATATTATTACAATAAATGTAATAATTACTAGGAATGTCCGATATTGGCTTTTTTACTGAAAACCGATATGCCAATATTGTCTAACTCTCAAGTTCCGATTCCGATATCAACAAATACTGATATGTGTAACATATCTTTTTCTTGAGTAAAATTGTTGTAAAGTAACGAGTAATGAGTACAGTTGTTTTGTTGGCTACTCCACCCATCTCTGAGTAGATAATTCATGTATTACAAATTTTATATAAGAATACAATTGTGTTTATTTTCAAAACAGATTTATGTTATTTTTGCAAAGATTTAATTCATTTTTAGTTAAATTGGTATCGTTTAAAATACATGAATCTGCTGATTATTATTTTGATTGATAAATTTCATGTTCTTATTTTATATTCTTATTTTATTACATTAAAACTACTATATATATATATATATATATATATATATATATATATATATATATATATATATATATATATATATATATATATATATATATATGGTGTGTGTAGTTTTTCGGCACTACTTTGTGCTCTATAGCTGATGTAATGTAAATTACTCCTGTGTGGGATCAATAAAGGTTTTATCTTAGCCATCTGAGAAGATCCAATACATTGTCTTTGGTGCCTGTATTAGTGTTTGTGAATGTATAAATGAGAGGCATTAACTTAGATTGCTTTGTGCTTCCTGTTTCCCAGCGTGCTTTGTCGTACTGTTGTTGTAAATAGCCGCTAAGTTACATGTTTAGAGCTCACATAGTTGTCAGTTATTCTGCATTACCCGTTGGTAGTGTCTTGTCTGTTGTTATCTACCTATTACGTTGCTGTGTGATGTTTTTTTTTAGCTCTTTCTTTGAAAATTACAAAAAAAAATTACATTATAGTGTAATTATATGAATTTTAAAACCTAATCATTATATTATTGTATCATCATACTTTGGTTATTTCCCGATTGGAGATATAATGACACGACTCTGTAATGGGAAGTGAAACTGGTGTCGAGCCAGTTCACGCTGATTCAATGACAGCTCTGAACTAAACCAATGCTAAAATTACAGTGGAAAAGTGGTTCGATTTGATTGTGTCGTACCTAGTTCTTGTTGAGATTGGACTAATTTGATTGTGTGGTACTTGGTTCTGATACCTGGTTCTGGTTGAGGTTGATCTCGATGGCCTGCAGCTCCGACACATCTGGCGGGACGCTCTGAATCTGGTTGCGTGACAAATCCAGCAAGTCCAGCAGTCTTAAACCCCCCAGTCCAGAGGGGAACTCCGAGATACGGTTCCCTGCCAGAATGAGGGTTCGCAGGGCCTTGAGTCGGTCCAGGGTTGGAGGCAGCTGCTGGATCCGGTTGGTGCTGACACTCAGCGTCTCCAGTTTCTTCAGATTCCCAATCTCAGTGGGAAGGCTGCCTGAAGACAAATGACCAATAGCACATGAGCACCATATGGACCATGACGTGGACCATGGCACCACCGTCTAGATGAAAAGAAATGTTCCAACTGACCCAGTTTGTTGGAGTTGAGTGTCAAACTTCTGAGCTGTGCAAAGTTTCCGATAAAAAGGGGAAGTGATTCCAGCTTGTTGTCTGACAGGTCCATAGTTCTCAGGTTGGAGGTGAGCTGCTGCAGCTCCTCAGGAAACTGAAGCACACAAAGACCCAGATAAAAACCCATGAGCTTTACATCAGCAACTAACAGCATTAGAAACAATGAAGAGTTGCATGTTCGATTCCTCACTGCTCGTCTGTTGGTTGCGCTTGAATTTTTAAAAATAAGTTATTAGCTAACATTAGCTTGACCCCTCTGTGTATGATCTTACCAAACCTACTCAACTAAGCAGGTTCTTTCCTGGCGTCATTTTATTATTCGAGATTTAAGTTAGGTGAGGCTGTGATAGCATGTGCCTTGAACAATCCATTTTTAGAACATATAGTTCACATAAAGTAAGATGGAAAGCACCTGAGTGAGGACAAGCGGTAGAGAAATTGGATGGATATTGATAGAACGCTTCATTCTCCTCCATTGTTACTTGTTAGCTATACCATAAGTCAAAGACACGAAGTATCTATATGTCATACTATAAGAAGAAGAAGCTGAATAGGTAGCACTCTAGCTCTGCATATGTAAATGGACTTACAGAACACACCTGCTATCAGAACACACTGATGATTAGGGGTGTCAAAGGATCTTGTGAGATCAAAACGTGAAATATTTCTTGTTTAGAGAAAAGCTGTGGGAACAGGTCATCCAGACTGTGAACCATGGCGTCACTACTGTGAATGATAACCCACGTAATCTGGAAGTAGCAGTGCACAAGGTAGGATTGGAACCGCACGTTAAATGCTTCACGCACACTATAACCCTTGCAATCCAACCTACCTCGGTGTTTCCAGCGTCACTCATCAGGTGCTTTTTTCATCACAGTTCGACAGCTGCGGCAGTGTTAGTGTCCAAGCAGAAGCTGTAGTAATTCTACATTTGATCAAATTTACTTAAGGTTTGTAAGATCAAAACAAAATCGCTGCATATGACTTCAATCAAAACACGTGATAGGAGCGACTAATTAAGAAATTCTCTCATTCTGGTACTGCACTCTGAGCATCATGGGAACTGTAGTTCTTTTTTAGTATAAACATAAAGCTAATCTACTGCAATCTGTTTTACACGTGTCTTTACATAATTTACCCGTATGATTAGTAGTAACAGCTACGACTGCCGTCATCATTTTGACTTTTATCATTTTTAGTTTTTCTTTCCATTTGTGGAAAAAGTTAAACAGTTAAAAGTGTCATGCATGCAAAGCTATAAAGCATTTCAAAATGTACCTGCATTGTTTTGTGATTCAGTAAAATTAAAAAGTGTGTTTGTCCAGTCCTATATTTTGTCATTGTAGTTTTCTTCAAAGTAATGTTAAAATATCGTCTCGTCCTGTTCTCATGACCACAATATCGTGTATCGTCTCGTTTCGGAGCTGAGTGTATCATGACACCCCTACTGATGATAGAAATCCATGTTGACCTCTCACCTCCTGAATGCCTCGACCAGTCAGTTGGAACACTCCCGTCTTTTGGGATGTTTCCAGGTGAGACTTGAGAGCGCTGTTCCCCATTTGGACTGAAAATCCTAATTCTCTGACACTGCAAATGCTGCTGGATCTTAATCAGTGTTTATCAGTCATCAATTGGCTTCCCTGTAGATGACAGAAAGCAGAACTTGATAAGAAGATCACGCAATGCATAGAATGAGTCCATGAAGTTCAGTCGTGCCGTTACATCATGCTGCTTTGATGAGTGTCAATTACTTCAGCCTCCAGCTGGGGGGGGCGGGCGAATAGTTAGTAGCCATGTTATCTTGTTCATTATTCATCAATATTCGTCATTATTACAAAGGCAAGAGTGGGCAACGAGTTTTGTGTCTATGAAGTCGAAAATTCGACAACAATACAACAATGTCCGGTCGATTTTATCGTGTTCGCGTTTTCTCTGGTGGAAGCCCAGCTAATATTAGCACAACCGTTAGCATGCAATGCGGTACCACCGTTCAAGACGCGCTAGCTGCTTGTCTCACTTACACTACGAAACTTGTGCTGTTCTTGGTGGAAAAACATGTGTTGATCCAATGCGGTGATTGTTTTTTTTATTTTAAAAAAAGCTCAGATAAGTGAGACGCCCAGGAGATGTCAACAAACAAAATATCAGGAAGTGACGTCACAGTTGTCACGTCAAGGGAAAACGTAATCCTGTGCTATACATGCTGTGACCATGTACAGACCCTTTCCAAAAAATTAGAATGTCATGGAAAAGTTGTTTAATTTACATAATTCCATTCAAGTTAAACTTTCATATATTATAGATTCAAGGCCCGCAATTTAAATGATTTAAAGTATTTATTTGTTTATTTTTACATAATTTGGGCTTCCAGCTCATTAGACCCACGAAAACAGGAATTCAAAAAATTTGAATAGAAATTTGAAAAGAAATAAGCCCAAATTTTGCAGGGCATGAATGTTTTAAACTGAGTGTCACACACTAATCATCTACTAAACTCAAATCACCTGCACAGGCTTCCCCAGGTGTCATTAAATTGCTTCAGTTTGGTCCAATTGTCTCAGTTGGGTTCAATATGGGGAAGACTGCAGACATGACAACTGGCCAGAAGACCATCATTGATACCCTGCATAGGATGGGTAAGCCACAAAAGTTCACAGCTAAAGAGGCTGGTTGTTCACAGAGTTCTGTGTCCAAGCATATCAATGGAAAGTCTAGAGGAAGGGCAAAATGTGGCAGGAGAAGATGCACCAGCAAAAGAGATGACCGTGGGCTTCAGTGGATTATCAAACAGGGAAGATTCAAGAATCTGGCAGAGATCCAGAAAGAGTGGAATGAGGCGGGAGTCACAGCTTCAAAAACCACCACATTCACACGCATCCGGGAGATGGGCTACAACTGTCGGGTTCCTCGGGTCAAGCCACTTCTGAACCTGAGCCAACGTAGGAAGCGTCTCCACTGGGCCAAGGAGAAGAAGGACTGGACTGTTGGCCAGTGGTCCAAGGTCCTCTTTTCCAATGAAAGTAAAGTGTGCCTTTCATTTGGGAATCAAGGTCCAAGGGCTTGGAGGAAGACGGGTGAGGAACAGAACCCAAGCTGCCTGAGGTCCAGTGTGAAATATCCACAGTCCGTCATGATTTGGGGTGCAATGTCCGGTGCAAGTGTTGGTAAACTCTGCTTTCTTAAATCCAAGGTCACCGCAACAGTCTACCAGAAAGTTTTAGAGGACTTCATGATTCCTTCTGCTGAGGATCTGTATGGAGATGCAGATTTCATCTTCCAGCAGGACCCGGCCGCTGCCCATACCGCCAGAAGCACCAAAACCTGGTTTGATGCCCATGCCATCACAGTGCTTGACTGGCCAGCCAACTCACCGGACCTAAACCCCATTGAGAATCTATGGGGTATTCTCAAGAGGAAAATGAGGGACACCAGACCCAACAACAAAGAAGAGCTGACAGCAAGCATCAAGGAAATCTGGGCTTCCATAACTCCCAGGCAATACCACAGGCTGATTGCTTCAATGCCACGTGGCATCGAGGCAGTGATTAAGGCAAAGGGATTCCCAACCAAGTATTGAAGATTGACATCGTTTTGAAAGTACCATATTTTGATTGATTTGATGTGATCCTAATTTCTTTCTTTTTTTCCTGCAAAAACTGAGAAGTAAATGGTGACTTCTTTACAGTATTCTAATTTTTTGAATTCCTGTTTTCGTGGGTTTTATGAGCTGGAAGCCCAAATTACGTAAAAATAAACACTTGAAATTGTTTAAATTGTGGGCCCTGAATCTATAATCTATGAAAGTTTAACTTTTTGAATGGAATTATGGAAATTAAACAACTTTTCCATGACATTCTAATTTTTTGGAAAGGGTCTGTAGTAACAGGTACATTCATGATAACGTGTATTAACTTCCTTTCTGGGCACATTGATTTCACATAGGAACATAGAAACGAACACCTAAACCTAGCATTACATTTTTCAAACTCAAAAATAAAAACACCGCAGCAGCTCCAATATGTAGCTTTACCTGTCGGTAGTCACCTGAGGTGTTGTGAGTGCATTGGGACGCGCTGCGGGCTTGTTGGCTCGTGGCTAGCCAGTGTGGCGTGGCACGGTATCAATACAACAGCAACATAGTTCGATCAGCGTAACAATTTTAATAGCAATGTCGCTGTAAATATGGGTAATATGCACATCACATTATATGCGAATGGAACGTTGATGGCGCTTTTTGGAGTAATTTTCAAAAGGCTTTTTAGGCAGAATGTTTCCCATTGCGTGCATTCTGAGCTCTGTCTTTTATCTTTTTTAATCTTTAAAACGCACAGAAAATAGATATGTGTTCATGTCTCACATAAGGTTTGTGGATGATGGGCAAAATTTCAAAAAGTTTCTTTTAAACCTGATTATGAGGTTCTGTGAATCCGCTTGCAGGTTTTCTTGAATAAACCCTGAAACAAACTTTTTTCTTGTCTCCTCCCTCCTGCTGAATCTGAAGCAAGCTGTCAGACATAGTGTGTCTAACAGCGTGTCCTTCCTAATACAGTAGATGTCCAAGCAGAATGAATTCCTGGAGCCTTACGCTAGGAGAGGATTGCATCTCCAAAAGGCGGAATGTTCCTTTGAAGAAAACCACATCCAAAATCTGGAAAGAGAAGGCTGCTGGTTTGAAAAAAGTGTGAAAGAAGCCATCTATGTCAAGCTTGAAAGACCCACTCTGCACAGAGGCGGAGGTTTACGCCATCACCTGTCGTCTGCTTACAATCATGTCCTGACTATCCCTGAAGATAGTCACGTTCCAGGGGAACCATGGCCACTAAGAAGTTGTTTTGCCACCAGCCAGGTGAATGACTTATCGCCATGCTCGAGGGGCTTATCGCCATGCAAGAGGCGCGTTTACAGGCCACATTGACCACCACAATAGCAACCCATGGTGACCATCCCCAGGGGCCACACCCACCAGGGACATATAAAGAGGGGAGCTCCACACTTAAAAGTTGGACTAAAGGTAAAACCAGCAAGAGTCCAGTTGCCTCGATTCGATTCGATTTTGTGGAATAACCAGCATTTATTGAACTAACTCAGATCAGCTGTTCTGGAACCCAAAACTTTGCCTTTCCATTCTCAAGGTAAGTTAACTCAGAGTTCAGGGTAAGGCTCAAAGTTTGTTGAGCCTCGTACCTGGAAAACACCCCAGGTCTCGCACCACCAATATGTACAAATGTACAATGTCATCCATCCATCCAGACATTTTCTATGCCGCTGGTCCTCATTAGGAATGCTGAAGCCTATCCCAGCTGACTTTGGGCGAGAGGCGGGGTAAATGTACAACGCAAACAAGAAATGTAATATACAGTAATAATTATTAGTATTATTGTAATTATTGGTTTTATTATTGACTTGTAGTTATAATCCATCCATCCATTTTCTATGCCGCTTTTCCTCATTAGGGTCGCTAGTTGTAGTTATAATAATAAATATTATTATTTTAGAATATATATTCACAACCATTTACCAATAATAGTAGCAATACAGTAATTATCATTATTTTAATGACGATAACGGTGATCATTATATTGGGTAGGAAGTGTTAAACCAGTATCAGTTGTTGCAGCCTCAGATTCCAGCAGTTCCCCTTGTGAGCATTACAGTAAAAGTATGAATTCAGAGTTCAGACAAGATGTCATTTTTGAGATCCTCCAGACTTTTAAAAGGGTAAAGGAAGCAAGGCTAATAATGACTCTATTATGGGTGCCAGCACATATTGGAGTGGAGGGCAATGAGTTGTCAGATACTGTACATACGCGAAGACAGAAACAAGAAAAGCACAAGTAGAAATAGATATTAAATACAGTAAAGCTGAGATTGAGGCAGTTGTGACGGAAAGGCTTTTAAAAAGAAGTTTAAATTAAAAGTAGTATACTGAAAGTATCAGTCATGTCTTAATTCAATCCAGACAAGTATCAACAGAGGAGAAGTGTGTTGGAGGATAAGTTTAAACAGGATAAGACAAGATTAAATGTTGCTCATACTTTACAACTAGACTCTGGACGTGTTTTGTTTTTTTTATTTTTTACAGATATATATTTTCATTTCTAGGAAAAACGGGACATATATACAGTATATATACAAGTAGATTATAGAGTAGATCAGATTCTGTTCCACACTCCTATTCAAAAGGTGGCGGTAATGCACACCAAAAGTTGCTTGCCAAACGCCAATAACAAACAGAAGTAGAAGAAGAAGCAACAGAAGAAGAATGTAGCTTCCGGCTGAGTGGATTGATGACGGCAGGCTTGTGCTAGCAACTGCGACTTGAACTGAACTCGTAAAGAGTCGGTAAGTGGAATCATTTTATGTGCTTTTAATTGGCCTTACTTAAACGCCCGGACCATTGTGTTTTTAATAAGATGCATGATTTTTCACCTTGTTTACTTTTGAGCAGAACACACATCAAGCCAGATCACGGCAAAGGTTAGCATGGTTAGGTTTGTTTATAAACGATCAGATTGATTTATTTGGTCAATTCATGTCGATAGTTAATCATTATAATGATCAATATTTGTGGCCGTTATAAGGTTCCTCTGTTCCTCTGTTACATTTTATCCCATGTTCGATATCGTGTAACTAAAAAAACAACCTCAAAATGTAAAAACAAACAGATCCGGAAGAGGTGCGTCACTGAGCATGCGCACCGCATCGAAAACGAAGAGGGGCATCCAGCGGTGTCAACGTCTGACACTCCCTAATTAGTACTGACATTGCAGATATTGAACATGAAGTTACTGCCATTGTCATAGTGACAATTGTCATATTATTCTAACAGGAAGTGTACAGTCGTCTGTAAAGCTGACTCACTCAGACAGGGGGTCACCGCCACCCACATGTGAGTGTCAGTCCCATTTCATGACTTGGTTTACACAATGTTCTAAATGATGAAAATCTGTGTGTCTCCTCAGAAGTGGAAGTGGACTAAAGTTGTACGTGCGTGCAGCCTCACACGTCATCATGGTCTTGGCAGATTTAGGCCGCAAGATCACCTCGGCGCTGAGGTCACTCAGCAACGCCACCATCATCAATGAAGAGGTAGCACAACACGTCTTGTAAAGGTGGCGCTGTCTTGTTCTTTCACCAGGAAAGCTTAAAAAGACCGCCCTCTTTATTCAGGTTCTGAACGCCATGTTGAAGGAGGTTTGTGCTGCCTTGCTGGAGGCCGACGTCAACATTAAGCTTGTCAAACAGCTGAGAGAGAATGTCAAGTGAGTCCATGTGGAGAAGCTGGTTGACCTCTAGATCTCTTCCTGCTGCTTCAAGCCTGTACTCTGCTTGTACTTGTAGGGCCGCAATAGACCTGGAGGAGATGGCATCCGGTCTGAACAAGAGGAGGATGATCCAGCACTCTGTCTTCAAGGAGCTTGTTAAGGTCAGATCTGGAACCAGTCTAGAAAATCCTTATGAGAATGTCTCCTTGCCAGAAAGTTGAAACATGTTTTTGTGTCACCCCAGTTGGTGGATCCTGGTGTGAAGGCATGGACTCCCGTCAAAGGAAAGAACAACGTCATCATGTTTGTTGGCCTGCAGGGGAGTGGCAAAACCACAACCTGCTCGAAGGTGACCCTGTCCAATCCCCTGCTGCATAATTATTATAATAACAATCTCTATCCACAATATCAAGCATCAAGACATGGTAACTTCCAAGAATATCCTTGTAGTCCTGCCTCCTAACAATGTCTTTCATGCAGCTGGCGTATTTCTACCAGAGAAAAGGCTGGAAGACCTGCCTGATCTGCGCTGACACCTTCAGAGCTGGTAAACCCGCAACACCACAAAATAACAATTGACTCCAGTGGTGATGCTAACTCATCGGCTGTTGTCTGCAGGTGCCTTCGATCAGCTCAAACAGAATGCCACCAAGGCCAGAATCCCCTTCTACGGCAGGTTAGTCTAACTGCTCTGTGCTGCGTTCAGGTTCCCCATGTGTAGTCATGTGTGCTATGTTCAGGTTAAGGCTAAACGGTTTATCATTTTCTAATCAAAATTGAAATTTCAGACAATTATGTAATTGCGAAAGGTGGTTTTGTTTGGTTTTTTTTGCACCTCTCCTGACTAACCAAGGGTATATGTCAACTATTTTACACATACACCCCTGATCAAAATTTTAAGACCACTTGAAAAATTGCAAGAATTTTCATTTTGCACTGTTGGATCTTAACGAGCAAGAAAAAATGTGAATAAGGCAAAAAAAAACTAAAAAAGAAATGTTCCAAAAAAGGACTCAGTCATGAGTAGCTGCATTCTTGTTAATCACCTCAAAAATTGGTTTAGGCACGCTTGATGTCAGTGTTTCCAGGAGGCTAGTGGGAATGTTGCTCCAGGGGGTGAAGATGGCTTCACCGAGGGCATCCACTGTCTGGAACTGATGTCCATTTTTTGTAAACTTCCCTTGCCATCCATCTTCAAATGTTCTCAATTGGATTTAGATTAGAGTAACACAAAGGATGGTCCAAGAGAGTGATGTTATTCCTCTGGAAGAAGTCCTTTGTCAGGCGGGCATTGTGAACAGACGAGGGCCTTCGTTCATGAGTGATGCCCCCTTAAACATCTTCACATAGCCAGCTGCAGTTTGACATTTCTGTCTCACTCCCAGTTCTTTTTGCATTTTGAAACTCTACTTCGTCAGATCCAAATGTAAATTCTTCCTATTTTACAAGTGGTCTTAAAATTTTGATCAGGAGTGTACAGTACATGCAATCTTCGTACCACAGAGCTGCAAAATAAAATACTGTGGCTTTTGCCCAGATATCAAAAGGATACCAAGGAGGTGGTCGATCCACAGTCACTTTATTAAAACAAACAGGTTACTTACGGCCAAAATACAACCACAGCTGTCACTTTCACAAGATACACACACACAGAGGCTCCCTCTTCCTGTCCCCGCTCATCTAATAATCAGGACACGTTTAAGGCCTCACAAACAGTCGGACATGAGAAGTCTAAAAGCAGGAATGAACAAAAATTAACATATTTTCAAAAATGCTCATTTCCCTCACTATGCTAAAGAAAAATCTCCATCCACACAAGTGGAGTTAAAAAAACAAACAGTAAAAATATCTGTCCATATGGCACTTTTACTGGCTGTTACAGCTGACTGGTGCCTGTTAGTCAAAATAGTGATATATTAGATGTACAATGACATGTACATTATCTTTAAAGTCACAGCCCAAGAAATGTTTTGTTTTTTTTTTTTTTCTTCAAATTGCCCATGCATATCAGAACGTGCACATAAGTGCATTTTCAACCTGGATTGCAAACACCTTGTTAACGTGTTTTGAAATTCCTTCAGTTGTAAAAACTTCTGTTGGTCAATTACTTCAAGAATGTACATGCATTTTTCTTGTTTAGACACGCATGCTGCGTTCAGGTTCCCGCCACGTGGGCACACGTGCCGTGTTCAGCTTCCCGCCGCGTGGTCACGCGTGCCGCGTTCAGGTTCCCGCCGCGTGGCGCGTTCAGGTTCCCGCCGCATGGTCACATGTGCTGCGTTCAGTTACACAGAGATGGATCCTGTGGTGATTGCGTCAGAGGGGGTGGAGAAGTTCAAAGGAGAGAATTTTGAGATCATCATCGTAGACACGAGTGGAAGACACAAACAGGAAGACTCGCTGTTTGAAGAGATGCTGCAAGTATCCAATGCTGTGGTGAGTACTTTAATGCATCTCTGCGCTCCTCAGCCTTGATTCAGTCTCAGGGATGTCTCCACCTGTTGCCATAGCAACCAGACAACATTGTGTACGTGATGGACGCATCCATTGGTCAGGCCTGTGAGTTGCAAGCCAAAGCCTTCAAAGATAAAGTGGATGTGGCGTCGGTCATCATCACCAAACTGGACGGTCACGCCAAAGGAGGCGGAGCTTTGAGCGCGTAAGACTGCACTTCTTGTCCCTGTGATGACGCGCTAGATTGTTGGTTCGTGTCCGCCTGACTCGCTGGTGTGGTTTCCTGTCAGGGTGGCAGCCACCAGGAGTCCCATCATCTTCATCGGAACAGGGGAACATATCGATGACTTTGAGCCTTTCAAGACGCAGCCGTTCATCAGTAAACTACTTGGTACGCTGCCGTGACACCTTCTGGTCGGGGCTGCTTGAAAGAATGAAAGCACTCAATGACTTTTTCTTCCGGTCAGGCATGGGCGACATTGAGGGCTTGATCGACCGAGTCAACGAGCTCAAGTTGGACGACAACGAGGAACTGATTGACAAGCTGAAACATGGTGAGACACCGCCAGCTCCCAAACCTCCTAAATTTGTGTACATTACCCTAACCCTAACGTTAATCCTAACTGTAATTAACACTAACCCCAACCTTATGCTCTAACTTGCCACTTGATGTGAATGTGGGGCTGACCTATAACTCCTGATACTCAGGTCAGTTCACACTCAGAGACATGTATGAACAGTTCCAAAACATCATGAAGATGGGACCTTTTGGACAGATCATGGTAAACACCATGTCGCATAACTGTTAAACATGGCTTAAGGCAACTCTCCCAATCATTTGTGTGTGTGTGTATGTGTGTGTGTGTATGTGTGTATGTAGGGTATGATTCCAGGCTTTGGAACAGACTTCATGAGTAAAGGAAATGAGCAAGAATCAATGGCCAGACTAAAGAAACTGATGACCATCATGGACAGCATGAACGACCAAGGTAAAACGCACTCACACACACACATACATACAAACACAGCAACACACTTGAATGTGACTTGTGTGCACTCACAGAGTTAGACAGTAAGGATGGAGCTAAGCTGTTTAGCAAGCAGCCCAACAGAATTCAGCGTGTGGCTCGTGGAGCGGGCGTGGCCACTCGAGACGTCCAAGAACTTTTGACCCAATACACCAAATTTGCTCAGATGGTGAAAAAGATGGGTGGGATCAAAGGCCTCTTCAAAGGTAACGTGTAGTTGGCTCGTGTTGTTGGTTCTTGTCGGCCATGTTCAGCAGCGTGTTGACACGTTTTTGTCTGTCAGGAGGAGACATGTCCAAGAATGTCAACCCTTCTCAGATGGCGAAACTCAACCAGCAGATGGCTAAAATGATGGACCCACGGGTGCTCCACCACATGGGTAAGATGCCGCCCACACGTCACATGACATGCACGTGCGGTGGGCTGACCACATTTGTACGTGTGCAGGTGGCATGGCGGGACTTCAGTCCATGATGCGTCAGTTCCAGCAGGGCGCAGCAGGAAACATGAAGGGCATGATGGGATTCAACAACATGTGACACACAAAGCAGGATTTTTCAATCTGGACTTTTTTGGACCTTGTTAAGTTTGTTTAGTCCTGATTGGACCAGACACCAAATAAATCTTTCTCTTGCTCTATTTTAAAACTGTCATTTTATGCTGATGTTGTTATTTTTCAAAGAATCATCAGCCCAAAATACCACCGGTACCAAGGGCAATAAAGCTCTGAATATTTTACTCTATTCAGTGATTTACACTCACGCCTCCGTCAGGTGAGATAGAGTACTGTCTGTTTCTGCTTATGGTAATGGTTTAATACATCTTAAACATGCACACAAATTACAGTGGAGCTCATCACAAAACACAATCCACAATTCTACATGTCCAAGAAGGAGTAGGAAGAAGCAAAGCTTATTTAATCCTACCCCTCAGCAGTTTCACATCAGTTGCAAAACATTTGTTCAATGTACAACCAACCTAATGACGGTAAGAAATTGATAAAAGCTGATGAAATAGTTGATGGTGAGCAAGTACAGACAATGTACCCACCGAAAATGAAGAGTTTGTAGTCAGTGCAAGATTGGTTAGATATAGCATTGCATTATAGCATTAACTGCTTGTACTGTTTCTTGAAATTGCTCATTTTAATGCGTTGTTTGAGTTCCTTACTTACCCAATCCGTTCCACAACTTGATTCCACATACAGAAATGCTGAAGGTTTTAATGTAGTCCGTGCATATAAATGTTTTAGGGTTAATTTGTCCCTAAGATCATATTTCTCCTCTTTTGTTGAATTTTTTTTACATTTTTGGGTAACATGTTATAGTTAGCTTTATGCATAATTTTAGCTGTTTGATAGTTTACCAGATCAGCAAATTTTAATAATTGTGATTTTAGGAATAAAGGGTTTGTATGTTCCCTGTAAGCGGCATCATGGATCATCTTAACTGACCTTTCCTAGCATATTTAATGAGTGTAGTGTACTTTTATAGTTGTTTCCCCATACCTCCACACAATAAGTTATATATGCTAATACCAGAGAGCAGTAGAGAGTATGGAGTGATTTTTGGTCTAGAACAAATTTTGCTTTATTTAGTATTGAGGTATTTCTAGCCACTTTATGTTGTATATTTTTAATGTGAGATTTCCATTTTCCAGTCCACTTAGGACTTTGTCTGCAGTTGATTGTGGAATGGTGAATAATCATGGCACACACTTCCATTACACATTACAGTACACAGGAAAGGCATGTACATCGTTATAACATACAACACTTTTATACATAACACTATATATGGTGTATAATACACCTTTTATAATACTAAAACTTTTAGTATAACACAATACTAAATCGTGTATAATACATCTTTTTAATATTAACACTTGGTGTAATACATTGTTATAAATTTTTGTTGTAATATATATATATATATATACATTTTCAAAGCAATATTTAATGTATGGGTAAAAAATGACCAATTCAGTGTGTACCCATCTCTCGCCTGAAGATAGCGGGGATAGACTCCAGCATACCCGTGACCATACCTAGGACAAGCGGTACATGAAATGAATGGATGGTTGGGTCAAAGACTAGATGTCTAAATTTCAGTGTCCAAAGCATATTGTGCATATATATTTTAAAACACTACATTTTATTACTCAACTCGGTCCTCTTTACTTACTGTGTGTGATTATCTATTGTAAGAAATAAACACAATAAACACAATAAAAAGGAGCAATTGTGCTCAAAAGTACCAAAATGTCATTCCTGAGTAATGTCCGGCCCTAAAAGCTTACTATAAAATTTTGACAAAATGTAAAAAAAATAATAATTATCTACTTGGGCATAATTGTGATGTTTGCAAGCAGTAATGTATACTTACAACCCAAGGCTTTTTTACATATTTGTGCTAGTAAAATACTTCTGTCCGCATATTTGGATTTCCCTGATATCTTTTCTGGGTAACAGACATTCAAATGCCAATATTAGCCATAAAGCATTTGTGTAGTCATGTGACTAGCTACAGTGATTTCAAGAAGACAACTGACTGAAAGGTCAGTAAGTCTCTCTTGAAATTCTGATGTTTGGACTTTTAGTGTCACCCGTGTGTGATGTCCTATAATCATATCCGTCTGGATAACGATAATAAAACATGGTGGTTTTATTATTTAAAAAATGCCTTTTCCATGTGAAATATATCATTGATGTGATGAAGACTGAATTATGTTTTATCTGGCTAAGCCATTGTTTTATATTTGTTTTATATTTGGCCAAATTTTGGCAGGAAAATATGTTTTTTTTGTCCTCCCTGAATAAGACTTTTCCCCAATTATCCAGAATGGATATGTTGCTGAATATATGTTTTACTTGGTATTTTGTCACTTTTAAAGCATCAAGTTGATATTGTAATATTCAGACTTATTGTTTGTATGTCTAATATTTCATTTTGTTTTTTTAATTTTTATTTTATGATAGATTTTTTTTTTTTTTTACCAAGTTTGAGCTTTGGCCATGTGCATCCATCCATTTTCTATGCCGTTTATCCTCACTAAGGTCACGGTATGCTGCAGCCTATCCCAGCTGAATTTGGGCAGGAGGCGAGGTACTGGTTGCCAGTCAATCACAGGGCACATATAGACAAACAACCATTCACACTCACATTCATACCTATGGACAATTTAGAGTCACCAATTAACCTAACATGCATGTTCTTGGAATGTGGGAGGAGCACCCTGAGAAAACACATGCACACGCGGGGAGAACATGCAAACTCCACACAGAGATGACCAACCCAGGTCTTCCCGATCTCCTGACTGTGTGGCCAACATGCTAACCACTAGGCCACCGTGGGGCCCTGGCCATGTGCAATGTCTGGTAAATGGTCAGTTCTGTTTCTGAAATTAAATATTCTTTAAAAAAAAAAAGTCAAATAATTAACAGTTGCTAATGTCTCTTTCTTTGTACTATGTATTGTTGAACTGTTGAAAAGGTCTTGAGTAGTGAAATACTTTGAAATCCTGCAGTTTTCCATTTTTGGGTGAAAGTGTGTCATACCAAGTAACAGTGACACAGTAAAGTAAATTAACCCAAGATGTGATTATTATCTTACACAATCATGTTTTCTTCAGTTGATGATACAATGACAAAGATTTTTGCCTTTACTTTAAAGTGTTTTAATACATTTTCCGTTTTTTTTTTCTCTTTTTGGCATGGACGTTTGTATGATCAGGCGCACCTATAAATCCATTCCAGTATCTGAAACATTTTGCTAAAAATATGTTATTCTGACCAGTAATTCTTTGTTGAACTCTAACAATGTATATATATTATTCTATCAATATCTATTATTCATTTTTACATACACTTTGCATACAGTCCACAAAAAATATGCAATTTGCATTCTTAAGATAAATCTATGTTGTTGAGTTACAAACTTCAATTGGCATTTTTTGAACATTTTTAAAATCCTTATTCGTCTTTGACCCATATACATAGTAAAGAAAACATGGTAATTATACATGGAAGAGACAACATTTAATGTTTATTGAAACTGACATTTTCAAGCCATGTCATTGCTCAGAGAGCTTTGTGGCTCAAAGATCTTTGTACAGAGAAGATGTGTCACTCTAACCTACCGTTAATGTACCGTTTTAACAGCGAGGAAATTTCAATTGGACCCAAATTGGTTGGATTACGTTTACATTGTATTTTTATTGTTCTGGAGGAAAAATTCAACGTGGATCGGAATTGTCTTCATCGACACAGCTTGGGGATTGGGCTCCTGAATTTGTTTTAGAGTAAGGACTCTGTCTAACTTTATATTATATCTGTGTCTTGACGTGGCGCCACCGCCATGTTGTTTTGCTTGGTTGTCAGCAGGCGGGACTCAAGCAGCAAACTATACTAGCTCTTTAACACTAACTCTTTTAACATTTTAACACGTTGACACTTTCGTTTAGCACTAACACTCAGCCAAGCAATACATTCAGTCAACACAGCGAAGCAGCGGGCGGTGAGTGTTTTTATTGTGTGTGTTTTTTTATTGTAAACGTGTTGTCTTTTTAGCAGCGACCTGCTTGCTCACCTGTCAAGCATTTCAAAGTAAAAAAAAATTAATACACGTTGAGTTTGTCAGCTTTGAATTGAACGTTAGTCACCAAGTTTTCAAAAGCCTTGCTTAGCCTTCCCTTTAAATGGGACATGAATTCAGATGTTTTAGTAAGATAGATAGTATATATGTATTTTATATATAGTAGTGTTGACATATGACGTCATCATGTTGGACTGACCCAAGGTCCTAATAAAGTGATCCTTGGGTGTCTGCATCCCAGCGTTGCCATGGCAACCTTCACAGAGTACATTGCTCAGAATGAGGACCGTGATGGCGTGCGCTTCAGCTGGAATGTGTGGCCGTCCAGCCGTCTGGAGGCGACCCGCATGGTGGTTCCGGTGGCGGCTCTCTTCACGCCCCTCAAGGAGCGACCCGATCTCCCGCCCATCCAGTATGAACCGCTTCTGTGCAGCCGAGCCACTTGCCGAGCTGTGCTCAACCCACTTTGGTAGGTGAACTCACACATACGTACAGGAAGCGATGGAGCTTTCAAGTCACATAATTAACCCCTCACCTGTGTTGCAGTCAGGTGGACTACCACACCAAAATTTGGGCGTGTAACTTCTGTTACCAGAGGAACCAGGTACAAGTTGTGTTCAGCTGAACTCGCCATGATGCAGATGACCCCCCCCCCCCTCACTCACACTCTCCATGCTTGATTCAGTTCCCGCCGGCCTACTCCGGAATCTCAGAAGTGAACCAACCGGCTGAGCTCCTGCCTCAGTTCTCCACCATTGAGTACGTGGTCCAGGTGAGCCAGACTACCACAACCAGACTGTGAGATTCTTTTCACACAGGGAACCTGGACCAATTGGATCACCTCTCAAAATCCAGACAAGTGGTTCTTCGGACTAGAAGGCCAAAACGTGCACAAAGTAACTTGTGATGTCCGTCCTCAGCGCGGCCCACAGATGCCGCTGGTCTTCCTCTATGTCGTGGACACGTGCATGGAGGACGAGGACCTTCAGGCTTTGAAGGAGTCCCTGCAGATGTCCTTGTCCCTTCTGCCACCCACAGCGCTTGTGGGCCTCATCACCTTCGGGCGCATCGTTCATGTGCACGAGCTGGGCTGCGAGGGCATCTCCAAGAGCTACGTCTTCAAAGGAACCAAAGACCTGAGCGCAAAACAGCTGCAGGTATACGCTAAGCGACTCATTCTAAGCTAACTTGTGCTATGCATTGTCTTCCTGTCAGTCAGTATAAGCCTTGTCTTCTATTTAATGAAAAAATAATGCAAAAAAACAACTACTCCATTACCTGTTTTTACATTTACAAACAAAACGGATTTACTTTTTTTGTTTTCAGCAAAAATGCATACAGTTTCATCAAAGCAGATGGTGCTGTTGTGCCGTTTGCTGAATTTGACACACCATATTTAGGTGTGCCGTGAGGAATGATCCAATGTCACTTAATTGGTGGGAAAATTAGGATTTTTTTTTTTTTTTATAGAAATAAAGTATCTTTGTTCATCTCGATGCCAGTGATGTTTAGGGGCAGGTACAACAATCAAATGCTCTTCTACAAGATGGTAGAAGATATGTCATTAACCATTCATACAGCACAATAAGCCGGTACTGTATGACACGTTTGTCACACCTGCTGACTAAAAACTTGACAAGGGAGGCAAACTTTTAAGTTGAGGTGCACGCAAAACTTAATTTTTGCAGTGTTCAATCACTGCCACGTCATAAAAAACATGAAAAAAGATAACTACAGCGTAAAGTTCATGATAGATACAGTTGTCCCTCATTAAATCGCGGTTCGAACATCGCTCCCTCACTCAATTGAAGTTTTTAAAAAATGTATTACTTTTACAGTATAAATTATCAGTGTTTTGTGTTTCACTATAGCATATTCTTAGTCAAAAAATATTGAAAGACAAATCATATGTAGTATTCTGGTCACTAGATGTTGTGTTAGTTGGCCAGGAGTTCATGTTCATCTGCCACTGTACGTTGTTAGCATGTTGGCAGTCTGTTCTGCCTGGGACATGTTGGAGCTTTTATTTACATGAACATTTCAATCTGTGTGCGTGCATGCGTACATGTACATCTCCAAGATTACAGGTCACGTGTTGCAATGAGATGTGTTTTGAACATGTACATCTGCTATTTTGACCATTTTTGATAGTTTTTACCTTTGATGAAATCCACCTAATCCTGTCACATGCAGAGTTCAACGTTTTAAGTGCCCACAGACCAATTTGCTTCATAAAGGACACTGTAAAAATGTAAATAATATATATGCTTGACATATTTATTCAGCCAGACTTTATAGTGGCTGCACGGTGGCCTAGTGGTTAGCATACAGTCAGGAGATTGGGAAGATCTCGGTGGGCGTAGGTTTTCTCTGGGTACTCCGGTTTCCTCCCACATTCAAAAAATATGCATGTTAGGTTAATTGGAGACTCTAAATTGTCCATACAGTAGGTATGAAAGTGAGTGTGAATGGTTGCTTGTCTTTATGTCCCCTCCAATTGGCTGGCGACCAGTCCAGAGTACAGTACCCTGCCTTTGGCCCAAAGTCAGCTGGGATAGGCGACCCTAGTGAGGACAAGCGGCATAGAAAATGGATGGATGGAGCTTATGGTTTATTGTCCTTTCAAAAGTTTCACATTATTCAGTTACAATGAATAAAACACAGCTGGTAAACGTATTGTGCAGACGTATTGCCTATACATTATGTAAAAATAAAATAAAATCTTATTTGTCCATTTTTCAGATGGTTATATTATTGTTTTCCCTACTTTAGCCAACTGTAATCCTCTACTTTTCATGTCTAGATTTGTGATACATAGTTCATTATAGTGGTGTCACGAAAGGCTGAGTACAGTTTATGCGCACAGATTGTAGTGGGCCAGCCCAGGGCCAAATTTTTGCCCCAGTCCACCCCTGGTTCTAGTTGTTTTTAATGTATGAAGAGAGTGGCTATTTGTATAGTGCCTTGGGATTACTTCTGTTGTGAATTGGCGATATAGAAATAAAACTGACTTGACTTTAATTAACATACAAGAAGAGTTCATTACAATTCATGTTTACGTTCACGTTTGATGATTCTCATAAAGCCTGAAAACGCACAAATACGCTTCAAAATATAAATAAAAACATAAAATATTAGCTTACTTTGAAAATTAAATCAGGATGTTTGTGGAATGGCTTGGATTGAAGGAGATTTTTAACGATTGTTGCACACCACACATTCACCAACATGCGGTCGTGACACAAGGAAACATTGGTGGACACAAAAGCTCGGAGGCTGAAGTTTGCGACCTTTATGAAGAAATAGCCCCTAGCTAGCATTGGCAATTTGTTATTAAACAAACAAGTCTGTCTTCTTTCAAACTTCAAAGTGTATTTTTGAAAACAAAAGAACAGCTGGCACTGTCAGTAGAGGAGCGGAATAGAGGTTGCTTTTGTTCAGTTTTTGATAAAATAAAAACAAAACCTGTTTTGAATGATTTCTGTCATTTGGACTTAGATACTTGGACACAGGAAAGGAAAGGATGCCTGTCATTCATTGGCTCTTATGTGCTCACATGCTGTGAATTGTGGTTCCTCTTGTAGGAGATGCTGGGTCTGAGCAAACCCGTGGCTTCTCAGGGACGAGGACCTCAGCCTGCCCAACAGCCGCAGTCCAACAGGTGACACCTTCAAGAGGTTTGGACAGAACCACAATCATGATGTTTGGCACGGAATGTTGCGCTTTTTCAGATTTCTGCAGCCGATCCAAAAAGTGGACATGAACCTGACTGACCTCTTGGGGGAGCTGCAACGCGACTCTTGGCCTGTCACCCAGGGAAAGAGGCCGCTGCGCTCCCTAGGCGTCGCCATGTCAATCGCCGTGGGCTTGCTGGAGGTGGGCTAGCAGTCATGAGGGAGCATGTTCATTTTGTCACATCCTAAAGGTCTGCTTCCATTGGCTCCTCCCCTTAGTGCGCCTTCCCCAACACGGGCGCTCGCATTATGACCTTCATTGGGGGTCCGGCTACGCAGGGTCCTGGCATGGTGGTGGGAGATGAGCTGAAGACCCCCATCAGGTCTTGGCATGACATTGAAAAAGACAATGCCAAGTTCATGAAGAAAGCCTCCAAGGTAAGTCTTCATGGTGACATCATTACACAACCAGAAGAAAAACTACTAAACAGCCTACATTATACTACTCCTTACTTTATATATGCAGCCGTCCCTCGCTCCATTGCGGTTTGAACATTGCTCCCTCACTCTCTGTTTTTTTTTTTTTTAATTAATTAATGAAATAATAATTAGCTGTTTTTGTGGTTGACTACAGCCTATTATTAGTCCAAAATGTTATAAGTGAACTAAAATACGAATACAGTTTAAAGCAATACAAGACGTTGAACTGTAAGTTAACACTGGTCACTAGGAGTCACTTTTTACACGTACCAGACTTGATTGCCAATGACATGCTTTTCTTATTTTATAATTATTTATCTCACAACAGGCATAATAGTCATCATTATCATCATCATCATAATAATAATATGGGCTACTGTTGTGGCCATACTCCAGCTAAAACTAAACTCTGAACTCCCGATGTCACATCCTGTCCACACGTCAGGAAGACATTTATTGAAACACACACGAGCACGAGTCTTGTTTATTTTTTAAATGGCTTATTTTCTCTAGTAACTACTATGTGGGTAATATGAGTGTAAAGGTGACTACAGGGGTGTTATTTCTTGTCTAGAGGGTAAAAAAATATTGTATTTAGAACGTCATAAACAGGTTTTTTATTCTCTAAATACGAAAATATTCCTTTTATTATCATTGGATCCCTAAGTCGCGGAAACTCACTTATCACGGTCCGGTCTGGAACCAATTAACAATTAAACGAGGGATTACTGTACTCATAAATGACTGTTACACATCCTACATTATACTACTACCTACTTTATACATACTCATACATTACTATTACTAAGGATGTCCGATAATATCATAACAATATTATCGGCCGATATTGGTTCAAAACGATATCTGCTTTTCTGCCGATAATGATATTGGCACGATGATGACGTGCTCCAGACACAGTGACAAGCTTTGTAGCACAGTTAGCATGTACGTGGTGTGGAATTATTAAATTAAGTTTTGCCTTTGGGTTGTAAAAATAGGTAAGCTAGGCTCTTTATAAGATGTTCGCGGACGTTGTGCAAGCTCGACATGACAAAAGGATGGCAGCCATGAAGCTCGGGGGCTACTTTTTTATCATCACGTTGTCTCACTGACAGCACCACACAACCACCAAGAGCCCAAAGACAAAACAACTCACTTTCGGCCTTCACAATCAGACCTTTGCGTGTTTGTCAGACAGCATCTAACTAAATAAGTGTTGCAATGAAAGCACTGGTTACTGTATGTGAGGGTAGGTAAGGCGTCTTCCTATAATTGTTTTTTTTGAATGACTTTTGTTGAGACAAAATATTGAAAATAAACATGGCACTTTTTCGATAACTTCTATTGCATATTGCACTATTTGTATTATTTTGTACCAACGGTGTTTATTTGTGAAATGCATCTAGTAGCATCACAGTAAAAGAAGCATCATGTGTTCATTCATTGAACAAGATGTCACCTGACATTTGTATGAGGGAAGATCTGCTGCCAATATCGGTATCTGATAGGGATGTATGACGATTCGATTCGAATCTGAATACACAGTTTAGGAAAAAAATTAAAAACGATGTATTAAAAAACAGAAAGATTCCGTACGATTGGATGCAGTGTACGAACGATAAGATTAGATACGATTCGATTAATGTTAATGTTTGTTGATGTAGACATCAATCTGCTAAGATGCCAATTATATGAATGTGGCATTCTTACTGTATTTTCAAATGTGTAAAATAACACTTCATATCCCAGAGCATGCTGGCAAAAACAAAGTCAACAGTTAATTTCTTTGCAGTAAGTATGTACACTCCTGATCCAAATCTTTAGACCAGTTTAAAAATTGTTAGAATATGCATTATGCACATTTGGATCTTAATGAGGTTTTAAGTAGATCTACAATATGCAAAAGCAAGAAGGAGGAGTGAGACAAAAAGCATTTTGAAAAAGTAATTTATTGAAAACAACAATTAAGCTGAAATAGGTTGCTACCGGCGCAGCCAAATTGTTTGTTTGTCAAACTGGATATCCAGTCGCATCGGTTTGTTTACCCTAGTATCCTGTTGACATTGGTATTGATAATGACATGCAGTATGTAGGATACTGGTAAAAAGCCAATTACACAGCTTGCATTACACTACTACTTACTTAATACTCATAAATTACTAACGCCCATCCAACTTAATGCTCATAAATGACTCCTACACATCCTACATTACACCACTACTTCATTTATAGGTACTTGTAAATGACTATACACTTTATACACGGAGCATTTTCAGTACTCTAAGCTGTATAAAGTTCATCCTTGACAGTGTATATTTCTATACGTCACTATACATAGATATACTCAAGGACACAGGGAACAAAACTTAAACTGCACCGAGACTCGGAATGGGGTGGACATCTGCCTCGTTTGGCTTGTTAGCATACAGACCCTTTCCAAAAAATTAGAATGTCATGGAAAAGTTGTTTAATTTCCATAATTCCATTCAAAAAGTTAAACTTTCATAGATTATAGATTCAGGGCCCACAATTTAAACGATTTCAAGTGTTTATTTGTTTATTTTTACGTAATTTGGGCTTCCAGCTCATAAAACCCACCAAAACAGGAATTCAAAAAATTAGAATACTGTGACTAAATTACCATTTACTTCTCAGTTTTTGCAGGAAAAAAAAGAAAGAAATTAGGATCACATCAAATCAACCAAAATATGGTACTTTCAAAACGATATGTCAATCTTCAATACTTGGTTGGGAATCCCTTTGCCTTAATCACTGCCTCGATGCCACGTGGCATTGAAGCAATCAGCCTGTGGCATGGCCTGGGAGTTATGGAAGCCCAGATTTCCTTGATGCTTGCTGTCAGCTCTTCTTTGTTGTTGGGTCTGGTGTCCCTCATTTTCCTCTTGAGAATACCTCATAGATTCTCAATGGGGTTTAGGTCCGGTGAGCTGGCTGGCCAGTCAAGCACTGTGATGGCATGGGCATCAAACCAGGTTTTGGTGCTTTTGGCAGGGGCCAGGTCGTGCTGGAAGATGAAATCTGCATCTCCATACAGATCCTCAGCAGAAGGAATCATGAAGTCCTCTAAGACATTCTGGTAGACTGTTGCGGTGACCTTGGATTTAAGAAAGCAGAGTTTACCAACACCTGCACCGGACATTGCACCCCAAATCATGACGGACTGTGGATATTTCACACTGGACCTCAGGTAGCTTGGGTTCTGTTCCTCACCCGTCTTCCTCCAAACCCTTGGACCTTGATTCCCAAATGAAAGGCACACTTTACAGTACTTTCATCGGAAAAGAGGACCTTGGACCACTGGCCAACAGTCTAGTCCTTCTTCTCCTTGGCCCAGTGGAGACGCGTCCTACGTTGGCTCAGGTTCAGAAGTGGCTTGACCCGAGGAACCCGACAGTTGTAGCCCATCTCCCGGATGCGTCTGAATGTGGTGGTTTTTGAAGCTGTGACTCCCGCCTCATTCCACTTTTTCTGGATCTCTGCCAGATTCTTGAATCTTCCCTGTTTGATAATCCACTGAAGCCCACGGTCATCTCTTTTGCTGGTGCATCTTCTCCTGCCACATTTTGCCCTTCCTCTAGACTTTCCATTGATATGCTTGGACACAGCACTCTGTGAACAACCAGCCTCCTTAGCTATGAACTTTTGTGGCTTACCCATCCTATGCAGGGTATCAATGATGGTCTTCTGGCCAGTTGTCATGTCTGCAGTCTTCCCCATATTGAACCCAACTGAGACAATTGAACCAAACTGAAGCAATTTAATGACACCTGGGGAAGCCTGTGCAGGTGATTTGAGTTTAGTAGATGATTCGTGTGTGACACTCAGTTTAAAACATTCATGCCCTGCAAAATTTGGGCTGATTTCTTCACAGTATTCTAATTTTTTGAATTCCTGTTTTCGTGGGTTTAATGAGCTGGAAGCCCAAATTATGTAAAAATAAACAAATAAATACTTGAAATCATTTAAATTGTGGGCCCTGAATCTATAATCTATGAAAGTTTAACTTTTTGAATGGAATTATGGAAATTAAACAACTTTTCCATGACATTCTAATTTTTTGGAAAGGGTCTGTAAGCATACCTGACAACACACTCGTAAGTTTTTGTGTTAGACTTGACAAC